>NW_019263644.1:170272-177694 GCF_002742605.1 Olea europaea var. sylvestris | reverse complement strand
TATTTGGCCTCATCTGTTTGAACATCTCAGTGAGTGCGTCCACTGAGAATGGTTCTTCGCTTTGCGCGACAACTTGAGTTTCTTCCCCGTCTTATACTACTCTGACAGGTCCATAGTTTCCTTCGTACATGAATTTTTCCACCGAGTTCGCTTCCGCGACAAAAGGCCTATGATCGGCCTGTACCACCTCTGCTTCGCCTTTGTCATTCCAAAAAATCAGGCATTGATGGAGCGACTTCCTTGAAGCACATTGTAACTAGTAGGACCATCTATTACAAAGAAGACAGTGGTCCTAGTAGTCGTACCTATAGTTATGTCTAAAGGCATAACTCCCTTAGCTGAAGTTGCTCCTCCATTGAAGCTAGTGAGGATGACTTCTGTAGGAATCATATCACCCTCTGTCTTTGCGAACTTTCTCATCATCCTGGATGGAATGGTGTTTATAGCCGCTCCATTATCGACAAGCACCTTTGCCACTGGGATGTCGTTAACTAGAGCTTTAACGTATAATGGCCTCAGGTGTTTTATCAATTTCATGGCTGACCGTTTAAAAACAACCTTTTCGGCAGCCTCTATTTCTACCTCCTGCTCGTTTTCTGTCGAATTATCTCCTTGTGATAGGTCGACGTGTAGTATGTCACGCTGATCCTCTGTCTCCTGAATTTCCTTCTTACTTTTTTCTAATGCTTCCTCATCAGTTATCAAACCTGTGGGAGGGGGCATTATTCTTGGAGGTGACCCATACTTCTTAGAGCGAGGCACTCTCTTCTTCCTTTTGGGTGTCCCGTACAGTACGTAGAAATCGAAAGGACGCCCAGATGGCTCCCCCAACAAGTCTACTTCGCGAACTCCCTCTTGATGTAGTTGCTTAAACAGAGTATTGCGCAATACTCCTCTCTTTTTCCTTTCTGCTTCTAGGTCGATTTCTTCTTCAATGTCTGTCATCCCATCGTCCTCTTCATCGTTGTAGGCCTCTCCAGAAGTCTGGCCTTCTTCACATACCAGCACGCAGGCTTCTCCTTCGTTGTCCTCCCTCTCTTCTTCTTCTTCTTCTTTATTCTTGAATTCATTGGCCAGTAGGTAATTATTGGCCACAACAGGAGGCAACGTACGGAATTGGATAGCAAGGGGCTGATCTGGATCTTTTTCATCCCTTTTGTCCCTCTCAAACCTTGATCTCCCAGAAGAGGTTTCTGGCAGTTCCTTCATTGATTCGTCTGTACCAGTCTCTTTACTACCTTTGAGGACGTTTTGATTGGCTACCTTGAGTAGTAGAGGCGCTTTGGGATGTGGCATTCCTTGTTGCTGCCTCATCATCCGTCCGTAGTTTCGTTGGAAACGCTTTTGTTGGGTCCTAGTCATCTCATCGAAGGGTATTGCCCTTCCTGCTCTGTACTGGAATGAATGCCATACATTTGGCCGGCGAGGTTGCGACCTAAATGTTCTTCCAGTAACTGCTTGTCTGAACTGCCTTTCAAAAGGCGGTACTCTATAGAATGATGTACCTCGCCCTCTACCAGGCTGAATGTTTGGGAAGAAGGCCAGGCGATGAGGATGCTGCCATGTCCCTGGTTTCTCCGTGTCTCCATTTACTTCCCTTTTACACTTTGCACACAGGACGTTTTCGTCCTTTTTTGGTTCTTTCCCTTTGATTCGTTCGAAGACACTGGGATGTGTTTTAGTATCCTCTTCTCCATCATCTATGACCAACTTAAACTTTGGTAACTTGTTCTTGAATCCAGACGTTACCATGTTTACCCCAAGTGACTATGGGAAAGGATTCTCGTCCACTGCCATCTTTTTCTTATCATTGAACGTAATTCGTCCTGATTCAATAGCATCCTGCAATACGTGACGAAAAACCAAGCAATTGTTAGTCAAATGTGACCATGCATTATGCCACTTACAATATTTTTTACCCTTTATTTGTTCAGGGTTTGGCAATTTGTGTTTATCGCTCAACTTTATTTGCTTATCCCTATATAATTTATCGAATATAAGGTCAGCTTTGGTCACATCGAACGAGAACGTTCTAGCCTTTATGTTTCCATCCTTTATGGGCTCATCTTTGCCCGATGGTCTAGGCTTGGCCATTATGGGACAAGTATATGTATCCCCTTTATTAATTCGGCCAAACACATTTCGGCCTGATCGTATGATTCGTCGTCGATGGTATGAACGTCAAAATTTGGGTCTCTGTAATAAGTCTCTTTACTAGAATTTTTCATTTGTTCTTCTTCTCTTATCAGTCGTTCATACCTAATCACATTCGCACTCAACTGGAAAAGGTCAGGAAATTCCTTGTCCTGGAACTTCTTTTTTAAATCAAAGCTCAAACAGCCTTGTGCGATCTTGACAAATTCTTTTTCGGGCAGAGGTACAAAACACTTGCTTCTTGCTGTTATGAACCTTTGGAGAAAACTTTCTGCCCATTCATTTGACATTTGACGTAGATTTGCCAAATCAGCCAAAGTGACTTCAGACTCAGTTTTATAAAACTGAGCGTGAAACAACTGTTCCAGTTGTTGGCATGTTTGAACAGAGTTCGCTGGCAAGTTGATGAACCAGGAGAAAGCTACTCCTGTTAACGAACTAGGGAAAAGTCTCATTTTATGGTAATCGGTTACATCACCACTTTGCAACGTGAATCGCCCTATGTGTTCTAGAGTAGACATCTCTCCTAAACCGGTAAACAGTGAGAATTCTGGTACAAAGAATTCTGGCACTTTGTACCCTCTAGGCCATGGATATGCTTGGTCTACCCAATCAGGATATGGTTTTGTGTACGTCGACCTAATGACAGGACGCACCCCAAAAGCCATCTGATCCTGCACGATTTCCATAATCTGGTTCCTCAGCATGATATTGGAATTATATGGAATTCCTACAAGCTGATTAACCGGTTGATTTGCATGAGGTCTGATGTTTGGTCGTTGATTGGCAACAAAATTGCCATAATTAGGGCCATTACCATTAGCCTGGACATCTGTTCCCTCATTACCACGTGGAATATTCTGTCCATTGTTTAGGACATTGTCTCTCACGTTTGGATTACCCCCCAAGTTAGGCATGCCACTACCATTGTTTTGAATTGGCACTGTAGTACCCCCTTGGTTTGAAGTAGAGGGACCAGAAAGCGATTCTACCCCTTGATTCGGATTTAGGACAGAGGGATTATGTCCCACAATTGTCCTGGTTTGAAAGTGGTTTGTAAGAGGTATAGTCGGCTGATATATTTGGCCTACTAACTTATTCATTGTTTCGTTTAACGTCTTTAGCTGTTTGGCCATATTGTCATAGTGTGCATTTCTATTTTGTGTAAATCTTTCCATATTATGAATACTTCGAAGATTTACCTGTTCAACGACGTCTTGCGTGAGTTCTCCAAGCAATGCAAGCATGGTTCGAGGACTCAACTCCGTCATTGGTTCGTAACGACTATTACTACTCTGATTTTGTCCATCTGTTCGTGGAGAGACATGTTACTCCTCATATCGCTCAATTACAGACTGGATTCCTCCCTGACTTGGTCCTTCCTTGTTGGATCTCTGAGGCATATTGTTTCACCTTTTGTACTTTCAACACCTAACACCACTGTCCCACCGGGCGTGCCAAATTGTTTCGCGCGGGTTAAGTCGCTAACAATTAAAAAGGATCAGACGATTGTGTAAGGGACAAACCTCTTGAGACAAAGTCCCAAAAAGGGGTGTTCTTTTATTGGCGATGAACTTTACAATTGGAAATGAAAAACAGCGTGCCTCCAAGGGGCGCAAGCACACGAGTTACAGAAAGAAAAGAGTTTAAGTCTAAAAGCTAAGGAAACGAAAATTACATATTCTCTGTTCGAGAGTTTTGGATTCGGTCCTTTGCTTCTACGTCCTTTCTCCCTTTTATACCTCATAGACGATCTCTTTGTGATTAACTACTCTAAAAACTGTTTGATCGTCCTATAACTACCCACTTTCTTTGTAATGGCCATTTTGTCATGAAACTGCCTTTTAACTGCTGCCATTATCTTTCATCGTCCAACCGCTTTTGATTGAATTCCTTGAGTCGTGGAATGTGATAAGGCTACTTTAACAACTGCCTTGATAACTGCATTTCTTGATAACCACGATGCGTTATGTTTGTTGATACTTTGGGCGACTTGAAGGTTTGGGCGAGAATAGAATAACAGCTCTGGGCGACCGTATGACACTCTATTCGTTCAGATTCTGGGCGACTTGCAAACTTGGGCGATGACGTTACCGCATTCTTTGGCCCCTTATTTGGGCCTTCACCTTGATTCCTTCGATTGGACTTCGTTCTTTGGGCTATCCGATTTGGGGATCCTCCAATTGGGCTTTACTCCTTGGGCTGTTCGATTTGGGCTGAATTTTTTATGTGTCAACACATTTACAAAAATTAAAAAATATACATTAAAAAGGTTAAAATATATAAATATAAATATATATACACACACATGAACACACATTTACATAGATTGAACCGACAAAATCGGGAACTAGTCGTGGGTTTTTCAAAAATGGTCGGTTTAACAACTTTTGTGGCAAGTTTTTAATTAGAGGTTTTATAAGTCTAATCAGACAGATTTTGGTCCCGATTCTTCATTTTTTCAATTGAACTGATCGGCCCGATCCAATTTTTAAAACATTAATTTTAGTGCAACTTCTACTTTGAGGTCAATTGGCCTGGGGACGATTATTAGGGATGAGTATTAGCGAGATTTTAGTGAAATTGGACTAAAATTTCTAATTTTGGGTTTGAAGGTCATTGTAGATTGACGACTTTTGCATTCTCATAAAATGAAGTTCGAGGTCACTAATATCTTCACCTGAGTGGCATAAATTATTGGGGACTATTGGAAATTTATTTGATCATAGTATGGATTCTATTATGTCTCGCCACATTTGACTCCACGTGGCAAATTCGTCGAGACCCATTTGTTGATTATTGAACTAGCCAACTCACTTCATGGAAAATCACATATGCCGAAGTATTCATATGCCAATACCTAAGCCCCGAAGCTAATCTCATTTGTTTGCCCTGGCGATGAAGCTTGACACAAGACAAAGTCGAAGCTCAAGTATAGCAAATGACAACCCACACAAAAGGATTATGAATTTATGTAAGGGATTCTTTTGGAATGTTCGATGTGACTTTTGTAATATAAAATGTCACGTCTTGTTAGTTTTAGAGAATAGGGGTGACTGCTCTTTGTAAGATCATTAACTGCGTCATAGGTTAGAAATGTCAAATTGATGTCTAAGATGTTATGATTCAACCAAGGAGATGAGGTCACGCGAATTTTCATCCAATTAACACTGTTTCATTTGTAACACTATAAATACTTCCTTCATGTATCATTTGAAGGCTAATGCAAATCGAAACACTTGAAGCTATTATTTATTTTCTATTTGGCTGATTATGCGCATGCCTTAGCTTGAGTTTAGATTACTTTGATAAGTGCTTAATTTTTTTTATTTAATTATTAGTCTTTTTAAGCAAATAGTGCCCATTTCATGTTATAGCTAGCCAAGTCTGTCAAAGCTAGGTACAGTGCTAAGCTGTCCGTATAGTATTTTGCTAAAAATAGAAATGTGTATTTGGCATCTATACTTATTAATTTCTCAACATAAAAAAAATATAAGTTTTATGTCTATAAAATATTTTAGAACTTTGAAAATGTCAGATTGATATTGGACTAAAATTGAAGCACGTAGTCAGGCAGCCCAATACAAAGTCATTCAACAGAATTAATAATTACCTCTTATTTGAAAGATTTAACTCCAAATAAATGAGATGATTTCGGCCAACATGATTGGATTGCGCAAATTCAAAGTTTAATTTATTGAGATATTATCCTTCAATCATGCTACACATCCAGATTCAAATCCAGATGGAATATTTGTCGATACATGATTGGACAGTTTGAAAAATTAAAATAAAAATACTCAATCATTTTCTCTAATTAGTCTGTCTCTTTTTCATCCGAGCTTGTACGGTTGTACCCTAAAGTTCCAAGTTTGTTATTTTGTTTGTTTCATTCTTGTTGCTAGCTTGAGCGAGCAACTATTACAGCCAATGCTTGCTCTCATTTTGCCTGCTTAAACGAGTCATATTAAAATCATTTTTATGCATTTTTTTTTTATTTTCACTTTCGATATCGTTTGTCTAGTTAATTATTATCATTTCATGGCTATAAAAAGCACGTGTACTATTTATCTTTTTCATTACTTGCACCAGTAATGGCATCAAAGCGCAAGGTTCATCACAAAACATGAAAATAGCACAAAATTAAGGTAAAATCGACTCAAAATCGGTAGCAAGTGCATATAAATAGATAATTGCAAATTTCACACTATTGACATTGGACATAATACCGTCTAGAAAAAAAAATATTTTTAAAAATATAGAAAAATGGTACCGCTGTGGTCAAACAATCACATTTCTTGTTACATGTTCATTGAAAAGTCACCTATTGCCTTCATAGCCAAAATGTGGCATTCTTTATTACCCTTTTCTGTTGCAGCAATGATAAATTTTTTGTGATAGCATGATACCATATTTTGGGGATATATTTGATATAGGACAATTGGTACAAAATGTTCTTATCTTTCAAATTTATTGTGGAAAACATCTATACCTTTCATTTTTTGATATTTTCATCTTTACCTTCCACATTTCTTTGCGATGAATGTCATTCTCACTATTTTTAATGTAAAATGATCAAAATACCCCCCATTTAAATAAAACCAAAAAAAGAAGAAGAAGGAAAAAAATTACAATCTTAATTTTAAATGTTTTAAAAAGTGCAAGTGAGTCCAAATAATTATTAAAATATCTAATAGCACATAACGTCCCTACGTTTTGCACACTATAGGCAAAACGTCCCTACGTTTCAAATTGGTGAAAATGACGTTTTCCGCAATGAAATGTGAAAATATGGATTAAAACACAAAAAAAAAAATTAAAACGTATGGATTTTTTCGCAATAAGTGTTAAACGTATGAATTTTTTTGCTATTATACCTATTAAGATATTAAAAATAACAAAAAAGCCTCTCTCTCCTCTTCTTCTTCAAATGTGATTATAACGTTAGAAATAAAAAAAACTCCGACCAACCATCGCCCAAATCACCGAACCTCCATATCACTGAACCCTCCGTTGATATTTTAAGACCATGGAGAGAGGCACCCTAGTGAGTATAGTCGATTAGTGTGTTGGAAATGGCGTGGGTCTTTCCAGAACAGATAATACTGCCAGTATTTCATTCATGAGTTTGGTAATTTGGCTTGTAATTCTGAACAAATCTATTGGCACGAAGGTTTCAAGGTTGAAAAAAAAAAAAGGTTTCAAGATTGGATGTTAGATGGTATGGGTAGAGAGAAATGAGAGTTTTTCGATGGTATATTGGTCCAG
>NW_019263644.1:154065-162859 GCF_002742605.1 Olea europaea var. sylvestris | reverse complement strand
GGGGGGGGATGGCCATGGCATGTTAGAGAAATAGATCTAAAGAATGAAACTTTTCCTGTGTGGTTAACTTGAAATGAACTTTGGATTTTTTTTATTTTTATTTTTTAATTATTCTACAACGAAAAGCTTCCCCTTTAGGCAGTGCTCATGATTTCTCATCAACTTGAAGGCTTCACTCTTGCTGTCATTGTGGAGATGCTATAGATCTACAAGCCTTCGGAATATGCACTTTAGTGGCTAGTTGTTAATTGCCACATCGTATATGTTCAGACATGCAACTCGGTGAGAGATGGGTGGGGGTTGGGGATTAAACTAGTGCGTTCTATGGTAGATTTATGCTGTACTTTGCTTGAAGAAAGAACATTCTTGCATTAGTGGCCAAGATGCTACTGAAGAGTAGAGATAATTAGGTGCTATATCTGTATGTATGAAGCAGGAATGGTGGTAGTTGTTTCTTAAGTTGATGGATGTCCAGTCTAAAGAGGATGTTTAACTAGTTCAAAAATCATAGCTTAATTGTAAAATATTTGACGAGATGTCACGAATGTGATTATGTTGAACTTTTTCTAAATTTGTCATTTATGTTGAAGTAATAGGGTTACCACATGGAAATGATTGTTCTTCACGCACATAGACAAAATATGTCAGTATGCTGTACAAGTAATACATCACTATGAAAATTTATAATTATAAGTTCTTGCTTTGTTATGGGTCAATAGGCGCAACAACTAAATTTGGGGATAAAAAATATACCATGCTGAATTTGAACCTTGTTATCCTCTGTTATCTAGCTTTACTATAAATCCTCATTTTTATCTTATATGTGACGTTTCTCCTTGTTCGGTTGACATTAAATAGATTGTGCAGATCAAATGAAAGATTCCAAATTAAGAGAAAAGGGGGGCCACTTAATAAAGATCAAGAATACTAGTTCTGAATCATCTCCACCGCTGGATACACGTGCTTTACTAGGAAAAAGAAGCAACGAGGATAGAGCATCTGCAGTGAGTGGATCTGAAGTCCCAGCCAGTAAGAGAAACAAATACTCTTCATTGAAGTATTCTGGGGATGGCCAAACTGTTTCTGGTAATTTGATTGATGATGATAGTAACATTCCATCATTCTCTCAGTCTGCACCTAAGGATCTCAAATCTCGTATGAAAATTAAAATTTCCAATAACTCAAATAATGGAAACCAAGATTCCTTGGCTGTTCATGGAAAGGATGAGATAACTTATGTCAAGGGCCAAAGGTCGAAAAGGAGGAGACCAGCAATGTTCGAGGATAAAACACCAATTACGGGAGACGATGACCCAGTTAATGAATTCTTGGATGCTAACTGGATATTGCAGAAATTGGGAAAAGATGCTGCTGGGAAGAGAGTGGAAATTCATCAGCCATCCAACGACTCCTGGTGAGTTCCCCCTATGTATAATAATTAAAAAAATTTGAGTTTGCAAGCAAGGAGTTAGAATATAAAATAATTTCTAACTTGAAATTGATTTTACATGAAGCTAGATCCGAAGGTCCCAATTCATTTTTCGAAGCATAGCATTAGTCATTCTGTCCTTCGCATTTGATTGCATGCTTTGACAATTGCCGGTATTTTGGTGTGTCATTTCTTTAGTAAAGCCTCCATAGTTTCAAAGATTAATTAAGCTACTTGTACAGAAATGTTTTTACACATGTGTCGACAGAATTCAAATCAAGGGCCAAATGCATGCCACCTTAGCATCTGTCAAACAATAAGTAGCATTGTTCTACAAAGATATATTGGCGTGTGGGTACTGAAGTCTTATTGCTTAATTTCTCTCAGGAATAGGGGGACAGTAGTAGAAGTCTTTGAAGGCACATCCATTGTTTCCATTGTTCTTGATCATGGAAAAGCCCAAAACTTTGAACTCGGGAAACAAAGAATTCGTTTCGTTTCTCAGAAGCAAAAGCATTGATTTAGGACTTCTATAAATGATCGACACGCCCATTGGGTCAAGAGGTGTAGAGTTCTTGAAAGCAGCAGCGATGCACGTGAAAAATTAAGTTTCGACAAGTTGATCGACTATCGTGTTGTCTGGTTTATGATGCTTCCGGAGAGTGAAGCTCTTTGCTTTGCTTGCTTATGGTGTAGGCAGCTTTTTTTCTTTTGTCTTTTTCTTTCAAATGTTAGTCTTTTCGGTTATTTGTTGCAAATTGTGTCATTGACTGTCTGGAAATGAACCGGACTCATCAAGACATTGAAATGGATGGGAAATTGACTTGTATCTCCTCTACTGTAGTTTATCCAGTAATTTGAATAAAATTATGATATTGTTTTAGAATTTATTAATGAATTATATATTAAATATATGAAATTTTTGGAACTATTTTAAGTGACGTAATATATAAGCCAATTCATATGCACTTACTGAACTTTATATGGAATTTGTATGGGGTCAATAAATACAAATTTCTCTTAAATGAGTAATTGAACTTCAATGACTTTTTAAATAGCTAATCAATAAAATTTAATTTCAAATATCACTACTCTATCATGTAAAATTTAATAAAAAATATTTAATTAGTAGTCATATCAATGAAATTTTCATGTAATTGATATGTAGTGTTAATTCATTCCTCGGTATGGTAGGCTATAAAGGTGTTAATAAAAAAAATTTATTTTTAATCTTTTATTTAGAATATTGACAAAAAAAATTTATTTTTTATTTTTTATTTTTAGTCCATATTTGTCTCCCTTTAAAATAATATTCTTTATTTTCATATTCATTTTTAATTGTATTCACATAATAAAGTGTNATTGGTGGCTCTTGGGAATCGTCAAGAATATGGCGTAGATTATGAAAAGACATTTGCTCCTATTGCTAAAATGACTACGATTCGAACTGTCCTAGCTGCAGCTGCCTCCAAGGGATGGTCTTTGCAGCAAATGGATGTCAAGAATGCTTTCATACATGATGATCTTAAAGAAGAAATTTATATGACCCCTCCTGTAGGCCTCTTCTCATCACCATCTTCAGATGTGTGTAAGCTAAACCGCTCACTTTATGGGTTGAAGAAGGCTCTTCGTGCTTGGTTTGATAAGTTTCGCTCTACTTTCTTGAGTTTATCATTTATCCAGAGTAAATATGATTCGTCTCTCTTCATCTCAAATTCTAAGACGGGTACAGTACTTCTTTTGGTCTATGTGGATAATATTGTTATTATCGGGACTAACTCCACACTAATATCTCATATTTAAAACCAACTGAAAGAGTCTTTCCATATGAAGGATTTGGGGCCTTTGCAGTATTTCTTAGGTCTTGAGGTACTTTCCAGTCCAACGAGTATTTGCATCAGCACAAGTATACGAAGGAGTTGATCGCCTTGGTAGGACTTCAAGATGGTCACTCGGTTGATACTCCTTTAGAGGTGAATGTGAAATATAGCAAGGCGGAGGGCGATCTTCTTCACGATCCCTCCCTATATCGTTAGTTAGTGGATAGTTTGAATTATCTCACTATTACTCAACCTGACATTTCTTTTGCCGTACAAGAAGTGTGTCAATTTATGCATGCTCCATGATATCTCCACTTGGTTGCTGTTCGTCGCATCATTCGTTACTTGCTAGGTACACATGATGGGGGTCTTTTCCTTCTTGCCAACTCTTCTTTTGGATTGGTAGGGTATAATGATGCTGATTGGGCTAGATGTATGGATACTCGTTGCTTGATTACAGGTTGGTGTATGTTTCTAGGGAATGCACTTATTTCTTGGCGTAGTAAGAAACAAGATCGTGTCTCTAAATCCTCTACTGAATCTGAGTATCGCGCTATGTCTTCTGCCTGTTCTGAGATTATTAGGCTTTGGGGTCTTTTAGCGGAGCTTAGTTGTTCTCAGCTTGAGCCTACTCCACTTCATGTTGACAATTCTAGTGCAATACAAATTGCTGCTAATCCTGTTTTCCATGAGCGCACTAAACATATTGAAGTGGATTGTCACTTTATTCGTGAGGCTTATGATGATCGCATTATTTCTCTTCCACATGTCACCACGGATGTTCACATCACTGATGTGTTTACTAAAGTGATGACGCGACACCGACATTAGTTTCTTATTAGCAAATTGATGCTTTTTGGTCAACCAGCATCAATTTGAAGGGATGTCAACGAATTTGATGAAAATATCGACGAGATTACAAAAGATTCCGACCGAATATTATTCTACAATAATTACATAGACAATTGATTGTAAATTATTGTAATTATAGTTTACCATATTTAGGACCCTAACATGTGTAATTATCTATATATAAATGGAAGAAATCCTAAAACGGGAAATCATTCAGCCAATTCTTATCAATACGTTCTCAAAATAATTACTTCGAAACTCCAATTTTTCAAAATAATGAAAATCAAAGATTTAGAGAGTCTACAATGATTGACTGTCAACCAAAATAGTGATATGTATGCAATTTGAAATATTGCAAGAAAGGTGGCAATTATCCGTGTTAGAATTCATTAATTGAGAAGAAAGGGACACTTCATGATTGGAGAAGAAGAAACCTCCATGAAAGGAGGAATTGGAATTCCACAATCCAATATTTTATTAATGAATACAATGACTCAATTTATAGAGATAAAGAAGAGCAATTAACTGACTAATTTGCTGATTAGTAGGCTAATCACTAACTAATTAACAATCACTAACTAATTGACAACCTAACAAATATAGCTGGAATATTCTGAATTTGCTAGAACATATTTCTAACACACCCCCTCAAGATGGACTATGGAGATCAACAATAG
Organism: Olea europaea var. sylvestris; assembly: GCF_002742605.1. Classification (NCBI taxonomy): domain Eukaryota; kingdom Viridiplantae; phylum Streptophyta; class Magnoliopsida; order Lamiales; family Oleaceae; genus Olea; species Olea europaea. The sequence goes on along the minus strand of NW_019263644.1, from coordinate 158,081 downwards.
TCCATCTTGAAGATTAAAGAATTTTGGCTCTGCTTCACTTGGAGATGATGCCTTCAGTTCTTAATTCCAGCCATATGTCACCAGATCTGATAGAGAAACAAGAAATAGTGGAGGCTCTGACCATCCATAAAGATCTCTGAAAGTTCAGAGAACCAAAATCTGAAAGAGGATAAATTTTATTGCAGAGAATCAAGGAAGGATTATGATGTTGCTGCCGCCATTTTCTGAAGACAGGAACTGAACATTTTGCTGGATTAACATTTTCCAGAATTATGCTAAAATAAAGGAAATTAGAGATTTGCTTTCATTTTTGCAGAACACAGAAAGAGAAGATGAAAATCTTAGAGACAAACAGCAGCAGGAAGAACTCTGCTCTGATACCATGTTAGAATTCATTAATTGAGAAGAAAGGGACACTCCATGATTGGAGAAGAAGAAACCTCCATGAAAGGAGGGATTGGAATTCCACAATCCAATAATTTGGATCTAGGTTTTGAGATGAAAGGTTTGGGATCTAGGTTTTGAGATAGAGAAAGAGATAAGGATAAGAATGAAATAAAAAAGATTGAAATAAAAATAAATATATATGTGTGGTAGTAATAGGCTTTCTAGATAAATAATTTATACTTTATTTTACTTGTTTTATTATTTATTATACATGTCTATATTTATATATTTACATATTATTTAAATCAAATGAAATAATTTGTAGCTTTTTTTTTTTGCCTTAAAATGTAATTTTTTTCGATGTAATTTATACTGGATTATAAGCTATTCTTCTACTATAGTAAAACTTTACTTCCCAATATATATTCGATAATTTACAAAGTGTTTTACTAACTCAATTATTCCATGCCTTTGCAGTATTTCTTAGGTCTTGAGGTACTTTCCAGTCCAACGAGTATTTGCATCAGCACAAGTATACGAAGGAGTTGATCGCCTTGGTAGGACTTCAAGATGGTCACTCGGTTGATACTCCTTTAGAGGTGAATGTGAAATATAGCAAGGCGGAGGGCGATCTTCTTCACGATCCCTCCCTATATCGTTAGTTAGTGGATAGTTTGAATTATCTCACTATTACTCAACCGGACATTTCTTTTGCCGTACAAGAAGTGTGTCAATTTATGCACGCTCCATGATATCTCCACTTGGTTGCTGTTCGTCGCATCATTCGTTACTTGCTAGGTACACATGATGGGGGTCTTTTCCTTCTTGCCAACTCTTCTTTTGGATTGGTAGGGTATAATGATGCTGATTGGGCTAGATGTATGGATACTCGTTGCTTGATTACAGGTTGGTGTATGTTTCTAGGGAATGCACTTATTTCTTGGCGTAGTAAGAAACAAGATCGTGTCTCTAAATCCTCTACTGAATCTGAGTATCGCGCTATGTCTTCTGCCTGTTCTGAGATTATTTGGCTTTGGGGTCTTTTAGCGGAGCTTAGTTGTTCTCAGCTTGAGCCTACTCCACTTCATGTTGACAATTCTAGTGCAATACAAATTGCTGCTAATCCTGTTTTCCATGAGCGCACTAAACATATTGAAGTGGATTGTCACTTTATTCGTGAGGCTTATGATGATCGCATTATTTCTCTTCCACATGTCACCACGGATGTTCACATCACTGATGTGTTTACTAAAGTGATGACGCGACACCGACATTAGTTTCTTATTAGCAAATTGATGCTTTTTGGTCAACCAGCATCAATTTGAAGGGATGTCAACGAATTTGATGAAAATATCGACGAGATTACAAAAGATTCCGACCGAATATTATTCTACAATAATTACATAGACAATTGATTGTAAATTATTGTAATTATAGTTTACCATATTTAGGACCCTAACATGTGTAATTATCTATATATAAATGGAAGAAATCCTAAAACGGGAAATCATTCAGCCAATTCTTATCAATACGTTCTCAAAATAATTACTTCGAAACTCCAATTTTTCAAAATAATGAAAATCAAAGATTTAGAGAGTCTACAATGATTGACTGTCAACCAAAATAGTGATATGTATGCAATTTGAAATATTGCAAGAAAGGTGGCAATTATCCGTGTTAGAATTCATTAATTGAGAAGAAAGGGACACTTCATGATTGGAGAAGAAGAAACCTCCATGAAAGGAGGAATTGGAATTCCACAATCCAATATTTTATTAATGAATACAATGACTCAATTTATAGAGATAAAGAAGAGCAATTAACTGACTAATTTGCTGATTAGTAGGCTAATCACTAACTAATTAACAATCACTAACTAATTGACAACCTAACAAATATAGCTGGAATATTCTGAATTTGCTAGAACATATTTCTAACACACCCCCTCAAGATGGACTATGGAGATCAACAATAGTCCATCTTGAAGATTAAAGAATTTTGGCTCTGCTTCACTTGGAGATGATGCCTTCAGTTCTTAATTCCAGCCATATGTCACCAGATCTGATAGAGAAACAAGAAATAGTGGAGGCTCTGACCATCCATAAAGATCTCTGAAAGTTCAGAGAACCAAAATCTGAAAGAGGATAAATTTTATTGCAGAGAATCAAGGAAGGATTATGATGTTGCTGCCGCCATTTTCTGAAGACAGGAACTGAACATTTTGCTGGATTAACATTTTCCAGAATTATGCTAAAATAAAGGAAATTAGAGATTTGCTTTCATTTTTGCAGAACACAGAAAGAGAAGATGAAAATCTTAGAGACAAACAGCAGCAGGAAGAACTCTGCTCTGATACCATGTTAGAATTCATTAATTGAGAAGAAAGGGACACTCCATGATTGGAGAAGAAGAAACCTCCATGAAAGGAGGGATTGGAATTCCACAATCCAATAATTTGGATCTAGGTTTTGAGATGAAAGGTTTGGGATCTAGGTTTTGAGATAGAGAAAGAGATAAGGATAAGAATGAAATAAAAAAGATTGAAATAAAAATAAATATATATGTGTGGTAGTAATAGGCTTTCTAGATAAATAATTTATACTTTATTTTACTTGTTTTATTATTTATTATACATGTCTATATTTATATATTTACATATTATTTAAATCAAATGAAATAATTTGTAGCTTTTTTTTTTTGCCTTAAAATGTAATTTTTTTCGATGTAATTTATACTGGATTATAAGCTATTCTTCTACTATAGTAAAACTTTACTTCCCAATATATATTCGATAATTTACAAAGTGTTTTACTAACTCAATTATTCCATGGACACCATTTACATACTATTTTAAGTAGTTCCCATATCTTATGCCCATTCCAAAGTTTTGCGTTTATTAATTTTATATAATAGATGTAACAAAGTAATAAGAACTAAGAAAATACTCCTCAATTCTATTGCAGCCATTCTTGTACTATAAATAAAATTTACAGTAATTTCCATTTCTTATGCCAGTGATTAAACAGTAAGGTATGTCTATTTAGACAATAAGGTATGGCTATTGATAAGATTTTACTACGTAAATAATTTTATTAGTTTTAAACATAAAAAAAAACTATTCAATTTGTATTGAGTCTTTATGCCATCTATACATTCTTTTTTTATAACTGATGAAACTGAGACATGGACACATTAATACTTTTACCTCATCCTTCCAACATCATGACTTCAAAATTAAAATATTTATTAAACCATTACATCTCGATTTGAAATTTTATAAATAGGCTAATACAATGCTTTAACTTCACATCTACGAAAACAAAGAGATTATCATTACCATTTACAGTTTCCATATTGTGACACATTCTAACTTGTATTCACACAACCCTCTTCTTTTCCCTCCATATTAACTACTATCTTACATTTATAGCTATATATCTACGGATAAAAAATGGTTGCACCTCATCAATTCATACCACATATTTCAGCTTCGAAAACTAATTGGTCAGCAAAAGTTATCGTGGTATGAAAATAATCCCCAAAGACTGCTCAAAATTCCAATAGTCATTACCAAAATCTTACTCTCATGGATTTAGAGGTATATATATTTTTCGTTCCAATAATTTTCT
>NW_019263644.1:49480-154008 GCF_002742605.1 Olea europaea var. sylvestris | reverse complement strand
TGTTCAGATATTCGTGCCAATTTCTGGCATTTTTTTTTTTAAATTTTTTTTTTTTTTTTTCTTCTTCTTCTGCCTTTTATTTTATTTTTTTTTTTTTTTTTTTTTTTTGGTTGCAGGAGTGTCTGAATGGTGAATTTGTGAGGGTTGGTCCTAACCACAAGTTTACTCCAATTGCAGGATGTCATTGGTAGATCCTTTATCTTTCTTAAATTTTTTACTTTAGAGTTTCATATGGTCTTCTCTTGCCCTTTTCTGAGAATTTAATCCACTGGAATGCCTAAAATTGAATTACTTGCGTCATTTTGCACGTGGTTTCTTAATTTTATCTTACGCTTTGATTTCTGTTTGCAATTATGAGCGAGATTTTCTAGTTCTTGTATTTTGATAGAGAATTTTGTCTAATCTCATCTGTTCTTTCTCTCTCTTTTTTTTTTTTTAAATTTATTTATTATGTCTGCAGGTTCGATGGAGATGGGTGCGTATCTATCATTCATGGTTCATCTCTTGGGATGATGTCTTTAAATTTAATTTTCTCTATTACTCTTCCCCTGCAAATAGCTTAAACTTCCTTGTATGTGTCAAATCTTTTGACATAAGATTGCAGATCATTTATAGTTGATTGCAATATTTTTATTTGCTAGAAGAACCTATTTGGCTATTTCCATGTTTTGCTATGCAATAGTGTCTAGACTGCATTGGGCATCCATGAAAATGCCTCCTTTTTGCATGGTATTGTATGATCTACTGTGTACACAATAGACTTACATGAAATTATTGGATTCTTTAATTGTGCTAAATAAAAATCCATTTGAAGGAAAAGGTTTTTCTGCTGAATCCAAACTGTGTTGTCTGGGGGTTAGAGCTCAAAGTGGTGTTTTCTTTTCAATCAGAAATAAATCTAAAGAAGAGAACCAATAAAAACCAAGAAAAAAATAATGTAGCTTGTTTCTTCAATCTCGAAAGACAAATCAAATTTTTGGGTTTTGATCTTGAATTTTGTAGAACAGATTATTTCAAGTTTTAATAATCATATGTTCCTAAATCCCAACAGTTATACTTAGCTGATCACCAAGGTTGTAAATCCTCGTCAAATCTTGGTTATTCGGCATTTCACAAATCTTTCAGAGCTTACTATCATACTTGATAAGAGTTAGCTTTACCATCTGTTTCTTATCCTCACTTTTTTTCTCTGAATGAAGCAACGACATTCAGTTCAATTAAGAAATTTATTGAAATGATTTAATCACTAGGATATCATCCTTTTCTAAACCTTTACATCTATTTTAAAAATAGAAAATTACTAAGTGGATCTATCTGCCACTTGTGGTGTAGGAATTTTTCTTTTTTTTTATCCGGGTGGATAAGCCTCCTTACTGCAGATACATGATGGCATTTATATATGTGCAGTTGCAGTCTAACTTATGTGTTCTTACATACTTCTAATTTATTTTATTTCCATTTCAGCATTAAGTTTTGTTGCATCAGCATCTTAGCTTATGAGGACATGACATTTGTTTGTTTGAAATTTAGTTATATTTTTCCTTTCGGAAATGTTATAGTTTGGTAGTCTCTTTTCGCCCATTGATATTTCAACTTATTTAAATATCAGGAGTGTTTGATTGTTGGAGCAATCATATAGTGATTGACTATAAACTTAAAAAAATGGCATATTTCTGCAGAATGATTCATGGTATGCACATAAAAGATGGAAAAGCAACATATGTTTCGCGTTATGTGAAGACATCTCGTTTTAAACAAGAAGAGTTTTTTGGCAGAGCTATGTTTATGAAGGTATTCATTGGATTAGCTTAAATGCCGTAAGACTTACTTTCATCTAACAACAATTCCCGAATTTGACAATAAAATGTCTTCCGTCGAAGGTAATGTCTTTCTATTGTTATTGTTATCATTGATGTCACTCAGAAACTTCTGTATGTTAGTATAGTTGAATTTGATTTGTTTCTACAAATAAGCTATTCATATAGAGTGTGATATTTGCTAATTTTCCCTCAATTTTGAGGACGATAGGATGGTTTACTGTTAAGCTTTCTAGAAGTCAATTCTTACATTATATTTATCTTTGTAATTTCTACTTGGATCAGAATCAGAATTCAATCTTCCTCAAATTTCACATAATATCAGAGTCATAATAGTTCTTTGGGATTTCTGAAAGCCTTCATTGTTGTTTTTTCGTGATGGTCTTCATTGTAGTCAATTTCAAATCCGTGGCTTCATCACTGTTTAGTTTTCTTTGTGATTAATTCCTGTCATGGTTTTTAGCGTCCTTTTTTTTTTCACTTTCTGTGCTTGTTTTCCTTCACGATCATCATTAGCAATTGCTGGTCCTGTTATCAAACTTTGTTAATCTTCATCTCATTCACGTTTGCCCAACATGTCTGAAGTACCTAAACCTACTTGCACCACTGCACCAGGATCTTCTAGTATTGAGTTGTCTATTTACTCTGAAAATCATACACTTTGCTAATTCCAAATCGAATGAGAGAAATTTTATGGATTCCTCTGTCTATCTAGATCTCTAAAAGGCAAAGGGAAATTAAAGTTATCAACGGGGACATCATTGAACCATTAAAAGGGACCAGATGTACCAGAACTGGGAGGTTGCTAGATTTGACTTTGGCTAGTTTTTCCTATTTCCCATGTTAACAAGGAGTTGACAAGTTCCTTGACCCGTAAAAGCATTGTACATCACTTGTCATGAGAGTGACAGAACAGAAAAATAGACATCTCAAAGTCGATCGTACTCTCTTATTCCAAATGAAGGTACGAAGAGGCTAGAAGGGTTATGCTATACTGACAGCCACACACTTATCGTCAACCGAATGCTCATCAAAGTTTTTTGAACCCCAAACACCAATGAAGAAACTCATTTCTAAAAGAAATGAAGAGATTCAGTTCAATGAACTATTAATAAGCCTAGTCAATGCCTTGAACGAAACTTAAATTAATGGATTTACTTACTCAAATTGGCAGAATCAGTAATCACCCCCACTTAGAATTTACTTAAAATGACAACTCAACGTGCTCAAAGATCTTAAAAATTGTTTGTGTTGATAAAGTAAATAGCATATAATTGATAACTGGGAGTAACCTGAAGCTTATATTTGACTGACTGGATTTGGACATGTCTCAAAATTAATTAGCATTTGATACTTGATAGCTCTCTTTTTCCTTCTCACTTTTAATTTTTATTTGAGAGAATGATAGAGCTGGATATGTCTCCAAATTAACCCCCATTTGATTGTTCTCTTTTTATTTTTCTTTGAGCAAATGTGATGGTTGGTTTCATAAATATGATCCTATATCCATTTTATATCTCTTCCTTTCGCTGCATTATCCTGTGCACGTTATTTGCAGATTGGAGACCTGAAAGGGGTGTTTGGATTGCTCATGGTTAACATGCAAATGCTCAGAGAAAAACTAAATGTATTAGATATGTCCTATGGGAATGGTACAGGTGGGTCAGATATTTATGCTTTCCCACTGCGAATCTGGCTTTGCATATCTTACACCTTACACCCTCTCTTTTTATTAGAGTCAATGGCAAAACTTGGTAAACAATACATGTATTTATTAGTAAATACAATTTCAGTCAGAGACAAACCTGTAGTGTTGTTTCGGCAATCTACAGGTAGGTCAATCAAGTTTTCTCACACCTAGACACAGTTTTTCCAGCTTTTACTTTTTCAAGTTTTAAAATCGTAGATATCACAATTAACTTTATAAATCTAGGAAACGTCCATCTCATATCTTCTGTTTACTTCTGTTTGTGAATTGCTGATTATATATTGTTACTTTTCTGCCAGCTAATACAGCTCTAGTATATCACCATGGAAAGCTTTTGGCACTTAGCGAGGCAGATAAACCATGTAAGCTTTTTATCTTCATTCTATAGAAGTATCTTTTTCTGCGAACTTGAATTTTCACGATCCTATCATTTTTGTGTGGTTTTCCGCCTTTTGCCTTTTTATTTTGTCATAAAGCTGGAATGTGAAATTCTCATGTATCAGCTTTACATCTCGTGGATAGCCATGTGAGAGATTACTTTCATTATAAAGAGACCCCAGATTAGTATTCATTATTTCTTTTTTGTTTTAATATATTCCTTCTCTCGTACAGATGCCATTAAAGTTTTGGAAGATGGAGATCTGCAAACTATCGGCTTGCTGGACTATGATAAAAGACTGGCACATTCTTTTACTGCTCATCCTAAGGTTGATCCATTCACCGGTAAGAGACATGCTTCTGTGAGTAGAGCAGATATTTTGACATTCAATTAATTTTATGTCTATTAAACACACCTTGACCTATTCAATACAGGTTATTGGTTTATGCCTTTCCTTACCTAGCTGCAATAGTCAGCTCACTTTTTATTTAGCTAGCAACAGTTTTGCTTTCAGCTCGAATACACATCATTCTTGATTACCAAGTTGGCTTTATTCAATTTAAAATGAACTGATAATTTAATAGTGCATATGCTTTGATCGATTATGTTCAAATTATGACAATTTTCAGTCAGATAATCTGTGATTGCTATCCTAAGAAAAACAGAATGAATACATGAAAACATAATTCCAAGGTGCTTATAAAAACTTTGCATGCAGGAGAAATGTTTACCTTTGGCTATTCACATACACCACCATATGTAACATACAGAGTTATATCGAAGGATGGAGCAATGAATGATCCAGTTCCAATAACAGTATCAGGCCCAATCATGATGCATGATTTTGCAATTACTGAAAACTATGCAATTTTTATGGACCTCCCGTTATACTTTAAGCCAAAGGTATGGTAGTCCAACAATATTATTTATTTCTCTGATTATAGTGTCTGTACTAATTACTTGTACGTAATGCATGCTTTATGATACTTGGTTATTAGTTTGCACCTTCATCGGGCATCACATCTTCTGAGTGCAAAAAGGGTCTCCTCGACGTTTCTCTCGGCCCTTTCACCCATCTAAATATCACCGCCTACGTAACCTATGCACTTGAAAGAAAGTGATCTAAGTGTTTCACCTCTCCATGCTAAAAGGGATATATCAACCTAATGACATTCGCTTGTCCTTCATCTGAATCAAGTCATCAACTTCCATAAAATAGCACCAACTAATTTCTGCATCGAAGAAGCAAAAAGCACCAGTGTATTGCTGATTATCATGTTGCGTTATTGATTTCATGATCTCATCATAGTGTGGTTTTTTTTTTTTTTTTTGAGCCTTCATGGGCAATTTCCAGATCGATTTTCTGAAGAAATCCCAAAATCCAAAAATTATGGGATGCTAGAATATTTTGTCATGTTTAGTTAGGAATAATTTTGTTTTTCCCTTATTTTATTTTTTTCCTTATTTAGAAGATTACATTCCTTTCCCGTCATTCCCTATTGTACTATATATTGAGCACAGGAGACTTGTAATATTATTGAGAAATATAGAATACATCTTTTTTTCTCATTCATCTCATATGGTATCAGAGCCACGGCTCTAGCCTAAACAAGGCAGGTCAATGGCAGAAAACACAAGCCAATACTTTGCAAATTCTGAGTTTGTTACAGATGAAACAGAAGTCGTTCCAACCGTGAATTCATTTGGAATGGATAATTCTTCCTTCCAACTCTTGGTGGAAAAACTTCATGGGCGAAACTACAGGGAATAGACATAGTCAATTAAATTAATTGTCGAAGGAAAGGGCAAAATAAGATATCTTACTGGAGATGAGAAGCAGCCTACAGACGTGAATCTTCAGAAGAGATGGAAGTCCAAAAATTCCATGGTCATGGAATGGCTTGTGAACTCAATGAAACCATCAATTGGTAAAACCTACCTCTTCATGCCAACTGCTCGAGATATATGGGAGGCGGCCGCGAAATGTACTCTGACGCCGAAGACTCCTCTCAAATTTTTGAAATTAAAACCAAGCTTTGGCAATTGAAGCAAGGAGAAAGAGATGTGACAGATTATTACATGGAAATGACAAATCTGTGGCAAGAATTGGATTTATGTGTCGAGGAGGAATGGGACTGCTCCAAAGATCGCGCTCGGTACAGAAAACGATTGGAAAACGAATGGGTTTATGAATTTCTAGCAGGATTGAAACGAGAATTGGACGATGTGCGAGGAAGGATACTGGGTCGTCGACCATTACCATCGCCACGTGAAGTATTCGCCGAAGTTAGGCGAGAGGAGAGCCGGCGACTCATAATGCTGAAGAAGGAGATTGGGCCGGCTGGGAGTGATATGTCGGCCCTTACCTCTATTAATTTAAATGGGCCAGCAAGTTTACATGGAATTGGGCCTATACATGGGTCTAATGGAGTTGGGCCAGATGGGAATGTCACCAATGCTAAGAAGACTTATTTTAATGGGCCTAAGGCAGTTGGGCCTAACGGGTCAACCTAGAATTTTAGAGGAGGAATCAAAATTGGATCGGGTCCAAAACAAAATGGACGCCCATGGTGTGACCATTGCTGTAAAACTGGTCAAGATGAAAATATGTGTTGAGATATACATGGAAAACCAGCAGACTGGAAGCCGAGACAGAACTCTAAAAATAACGCCTATCAATCTGCAGTCAATTCCACTGAGATAAAAACCTCCACTTCAAAGGGTGCATTCAATCCCAAACAGCTAGAACAACTCTATAAAATGTTCTCCGATTTCCAAACATCCGGTCCGACAAGTTCACTAGTGCACAGAGGTAATTTCTTAAGAGCTCTTAGTATTACCACATCCCTTTCCCGAGTACCATGGATTATTGATTCCGGCGCGTCCGACCATATGACGGATTCCCACAACCTATTTTTTACATATTCACCTTGTGCTGGGAATCTCAAAGTCAAAATTGCAGATGGCTCACTCTCTCCAATAGCTGGAAAAGAGAGTATTCGCATCTCGAACTCAATTACTTTAAACAATGTTCTCCTATTCCAAACCTGTCCTGCAACTTATTGTCCATTAGTCAATTGACAAAAGACTCAAATTGTTCCGCTAATTTTTTCCCTTCTCATTATGTCCTTCAGGATCTATTATCGGGGAAGACGATTGGCAGTGCTAAAGAATGTGAGGGACTTTACTACTTTGACGAGACGGATGTGAGTAAACAATGTAAATTTGCTAGTTGTGATTCTGCATTTATTCCCATGGATAGCGACATTCTTTTATGGCATTATAGAATGGGGCATCCAAATTTCAATACTTAAAACAGGTATTTTCTTCAATATTCTCGAATAAAGTTCTTTAGAGATTCAGTGTGAAATGTGTCAACTCGCAAAACACCATCGCTCCTCATTCCCGAAATCCACATACAAGTCATCCAAATCATTTACCATGATTTATAGTGATGTATGGGGACCTTCACGAATCCCTAATCGCACCCACACAAAATGGTTTGTCACATCTATCAACGACCATACACGAATTTGCTTGATCTATATGTTAAAAGAAAAAACTGAAGTCCGGTCAGTGTTTATAAATTTCCACTTGATGGTAAAGACCTAATTTCAAACCACAATCCAAATTCTGCGCACTGATAACGAGACTGAATATTTCAACAATACCCTAAATAACTACCTTCAAGAAAATGGGATAATCTACCAAAGTTCTTGCGACGATACCCCTCAACAAAATGGGATTGCTGAACGTAAAAATAGACACTTACTTGAGGTTGCCCATGCCCTAATGTTCACTACAAAAATGCCTACAAAATTTTGGAGGATGCCATTTTAATATCAGCTTATCTTATAAAGCGAATGCCTAGTCGTATCCTCAATCTCGAATCTCCCCTACAATCAAGCATACCTTTAAGAGTGTTTGGGTGTACAACATTTGTACATATCCACTCTCATCATTGAAACAAACTAGCCCCTCGTGCACTTAGGTGTGTATTCATTGGTTATTCACCCACACAGAAGGGAATGCTATGATCCCACCACAAACAATGTATTCATCAGCTATGACGTCACATTTTTCGAAAAAACTCCTTATTTCCAAAAACCTTCTCTTCAGGGGGAGAAATTAAGTGAAGATCGGTTCTCGGAAATTACTCTCTCTGCATCTGAATCCATCCCAACCACTATACCTACGAAACCACCTTGTCCTATTGAATCCTCTAAATGAGACAATTTAAACTCGGGGGGAGGGGGGTTGCAGAAGAACAACGTGACAAAGAGATGTTGGTTTACTCAAGGAAGCCAAAGTCAAAGTAAAAGGAAGACCTTACACTCGAGGCACAAAAAGAGTCAGAACCGATAATAGATCTAGACGATCAGGTAACCACCTCTAAAACCTCTGACATTAACCTGCCTATTGCTCTCAGGAAACAAACTCGATCATGTACCATGCACCCTATATCTAAATTCATAGCTTATAAAACCTTATCTCCAAGATTTCGAAATTTGATGTGATAACTACCAAAAGGAAAGAAGCCCGTAGGGTGTAAATGGGTATTTAATGTCAAATACAAAGCACATGGGACAATCGAAAGGTACAAAGCTTGTCTTGTTGCAAAGGGGTATACTCAGACCTATTATATAGATTATACAGAAACGTTTGCACCGGTAGCAAAGTTGAATACAATTCGAGTATTTCTATCTCTAGCAGCAAATTTGGATTGGCCACTCCAACAACTTTGACATAAAAAATGCATTCTTGAATGGTAATTTGGAAGAAGTCTTCATGACACTACCACCTGATTTTTATACAGAAAATGGAGACAACAGGGTATGTAAATTGAAAAAATCACTGTATGGGCTCAAACAGTTACCCCGAGCATGGTTTGATAGATTTGTAAGAGTATTAAGAAATCAGGGATATCAACAAGCATAGTCAGATCACACTATGTTTTTCAAATTATTTGAAGATGGGACAAAAGCTATTCTGATTGTATATGTGGATGATATAATCCTTACTCGAGACAATACAATTGAGATGGAAAGACTAAAAAGAAGCCTAGGCACTGAATTTGAAGTGAAAGATTTGGGATCAAGACATTTTTTGGGGATGGAAGTAGCCAGATCAAAAAGGGGCATCAGTGTTTCACAACGAAAATATGTTCTGGACTTACTAACTGAAATTGGTATGCTTGGATGCAAGCCAATCGAAACTCCTATAGAGACTGACAAGAAAATAGATGACAGTGGAAAACTTGTTGAAAGAGATAGGTATCAACAATTAGTTGGAAAACTAATCTACCTATTGCACACTAGACCTGACATTGCATTTGCAGTTAGCGTGGTAAGTAAACACATGCATTCACCAAAGGAAGCTCATCTGGAGGCAGTATATAAGATTCTAAAATACCTTAAGGGTTCTCCTGGAAAAGGCCTCTCTTTAAGAAAGATGGAAAGAAGGAAGTAGAAGTATTCACTGATGCTGATTGGGTTGGGTCAATAGAAGACAGAAGATCAGCTACTGGCTATTGTACTTTTGTTTGGGGAAACCTGGTAACATGGAGAAGTAAGAAACATAATGTAGTAGTTAGAAGTAGTGCTGAAGCGGAATTCAAAGTAGCTACCTAAGGAATATGTGAAGGATTGTGGATTAAGAAACTTTTAGAAGAATTGCAAGTCACAGTGAGAGTCCCAATCAAACTATACTGCGACAATAAAGCAGCTATCAACATCTCTCAATCTAGTTCAACATGACAGAACTAAACATGTAGAAGTGGACAAACACTTCATGAAGGAGAAAGTTGAAAATGGAACTATTTGTATGATATACGTTCCAACCAAAGATCAGACTGCGGACATCTTCACTAAAGGACTACATCGACAAACTTTTGATGAGTGTATTTGCAAGTTGGACATGATCAATAACTATGATCAAACTTGAGGGGGAGTGAAGAAATCCCAAAATCCCAAAATTATGGGATACTAGAATATTTTGTCATTTTTAGTTAGGAATAATTTTGTTTTTTCCTTATTTTATTTTTTTCTTTATTTAGAAGATTACATTCCTTTCCCGTCATTCCCTATTGTACTATATATTGAGCACAGGAGACTCGTAATATTATTCAGAAATATAGAATACATCTTTTTTTCTCATTCATCTCATTTTTTCCTTTCAATTCCAATATAAGTCAATCAAATACTCCCTCTATCCACGATTTAGTTGACTTTTCAGTCAAACAATCGGTTTCTTATTTATGTAGTTACTTAGTGTGGTTTTGATTAAAATCAAGGATCTAAGTCAAAATCAATAATTAATTTTAACCATATTTTATGGAACTCACACATTTTAACTACACATTTTATTAACTTTTATGAAAATCTACTAAAAATTTAATTTTAATTCCCACAAAAAACGGCTTAAATGGTGAAAAATTCCCACTAAATATTATCATTTTATATCATTTTTTTTTTCAAAAAAATAAAGTGGTGAAACGATAGGCATAAGACTATCCATTTGACCACAAAAGTTTACCAAGACATTCTACAGCAGATGGAGGGTTGACATGTTTAACATTTTCAAAACTCATTGGGCTTGATTGTAATCAGTGTTTGTTATCTAAACTCTATGTGACTTCTATCTATTTCTTTTAAATAGAATTTTACTGTTGTGGTACTACTACTATAACTGACAGAAAATACTATTGCTAATGTATTTAAAGCTTTTATGACTTGTAATCTATTTCAGATAAACATAAAAGTCAATTTCTAGTTGACTCTATTTGGTCTGTCAAGAGATCCCTTATTGCTGATTTTGGAACTTTTGAAAATCAACATCATTTCCTAGAATCTTTTGGCATCTCATAAATAGGTTTCCTACCAGGATACTCGTTGATCAAATCATTCATCATAATCATACTTCACTATCCATCTTCATATTTTCAGGAAATGGTGAAGGATAAAAAGTTTATTTTCAGCTTTGATGCTACACAGAAAGCTCGTTTTGGCATACTTCCGCGGTATGCAAAAAATGAACTCCTAATCAAATGGTTTGAGCTTCCAAATTGCTTCATATTCCATAATGGTGAGGAACTTTGCTTTTGTATGTGCCTAAAAGAATTTACAGATGAAAATGCTCCCTGTACTTTTTTCTCTTTCAAGGGTCTAATATCAGTTTCATAAGAACTAGAACAAGCTCACTTGTTAATACATAATGACATTGTCAGTCACTCAGTAGTTTTTTTTTTTTTAGCTTGGATTTCACATAGAGCTCTAGCTTTGCTCAGGACTGTTTATCTTCTCATGAAGGACAATGTTGTTATCTAGGAGAAAACAATTTCGGTTGAAGCAAATCAGCACCTATCAAAATCTTTTGAGTTAAAAACTTCTTGGTCATTAAACGTTCCAAAGGTCTCATTTTAGTCATCAAACCTTTTTTTTTTTTTTTTGGCATAGATAGTCACCGAACACTGCACAATTATTTTAGTTTAGTCGCCTTTCAGTCTTCACATATCCGTTTGTTAATTAATGGGTTCGTTAAGGTGTCTGACAGTGTTCCTTATCTAGAAGATAGCCTTAGTGGGATTATATTTATAATCTAAAAAAATATTTTTACACACAATTTCTGTTTAACATCACTTATTTAAACGTTTTAAACTCTCTCATTTATCATTTTATTCATTCGATGTAGAGATCAAAGGCAATTTTGGATATTAATTTGGTTGATTTTTATCCCTGATGTCATTTATGTTATCTTTATGAGTCTCGTAATTGGTCACATCACCCAAATCCAATAAGTCGACTGAAGGATATGTGGTCTTGACCTAATTGAAACAACTTTGTTAGTTTGGTGACCATAAATGTTAAAAAATGGTTCAGTGACTAAAGTGACACCTTTTTCAGAGTTTGGTGATTGAGTTTTTAAAAATCTTAAATGGAAAATAACCAAAATGCAAAGAAACTATATTTGAACAAGATTGTAGCAGCCTAGAAGGTGAGCGATTACACGATCTATTTCAAATTTATTCACTAGTAATATAGAATCCTGAACTTTCCACATCATCAAGAGGATATATTTTTTCAAATATAAATGATATTACATTGTCCCATATGACCTATTAGTCTATGCCACTCCTTTTTTAGATCAGCAAATTTAATCAATCAGCTTTGAACACTGAAATGGATGATAATCTATAATGTGTTCACTGGTTGCAACTACTGTTAAATTTAGATAAAACTAAACATTTTCAGTTCAAAGGTAAAGAATGATAGTAGCAAGGCAATAAAATTTATTTTCTAAATCAGCTATCACAGAGTCCATAAGCAAATTAAATTAAAAGAACCAATACAATTGCACAAAGGTGTTAAAAGATAATATCTGAAGCCAAGCAGTTACATGCATATTCATCCTCTGATTCTATCATTTACATGATTCTTCTTACCTTGTTTTTACAACAATGACTGGTGGGAGGGGGTGGGAGGGTGTGTGTGTTTGTGTGTGAGAGAGAGAGAGTGAGAGAGAGAGAGAGAGAGAGCGAGCGAGCGCATGATTTCTCCTGTGTTCATTCCTTGCATTTCTCAAGTTTTATCCGTATATCATGATGAGAATCTTGTGCCGTAGTTGTGATGTTACCAGTCCTCACACATTTCATGTATTTATATTTCAATTATTTTTATCAGCAAATGCTTGGGAGGAAGGAGATGAAGTTGTTCTTATCACTTGTCGCATTGAGAATCCAGATCTTGATATGGTTAATGGCGCCGTTAAAGAAAAGCTTGAGAATCTCAAAAACGAACTGTAGGAGAGCTCAAAGCTGATAGATGTCTTTATAATATTTCATTTCTGAAAGATGAATTCTCATTCTAGTTATGTCTATCAGGTATGAGATGAGGTTCAACCTCAAAAATGGTCTGGCTTCACAGAAAAAATTATCTGTATCTGCTGTAGATTTTCCAAGGGTGAACGAAAGTTATACTACGAGGTAAATGTCTTATAAACTTTGTTAATGATTTGGAATTTGCATCTGAATGATTTCAGTGGAGAAGCTGGACATGAAAATCAATGATATTCAGCAATTTTGGGTCAATGACACTATAAATTCAGTTGCATCTGTCATGATAGATGTTATCCTTATTGCTTTTTAGCTAAATTCCATCTCTATTTCCTGTATTTTTTTTGTCATATTTAGATTATAATGATATCTGCATAATCACAATTGCTTTATGTATCTAGGAAACAGCGATACGTATATGGAACAACACTGGACAAGATTGCCAAGGTAACTGGGATTATCAAGTTCGATTTGCATGCAGAACCAGAGACTGGAAAAGAAAACTTAGAAGTTGGAGGAAATGTTAAAGGTATCTTTGATCTGGGACCTGGACGATTTGGTTCAGAGGCTGTCTTTGTTCCCCGGCATCCTGGTACTACATCTGAAGAAGACGATGGCTACTTGATTTTCTTTGTACACGATGAGAACACTGGGTACTTGTCTCTATCTCCCTCTGATACACTGTTTGGGGTCATTTTGGCTTGGACTCTTGACTTGTATTGCAAATCCAAATGCAGTATGCTTACCCTTACTCATATTTGATCACATATACAGAAAGTCGGCAGTGAGCATAATTGATGCAAAAACGATGTCACCTGATCCTGTTGCCATTGTTGAATTGCCCAAGAGAGTTCCATACGGATTTCATGCTTTGTTCGTGACAGAGGTAAATTTTATCCATTTTTATTTCTTTTTTGTTTCCTTTTGTGTATTCTTCTAGTTAAAAACACCGACAGATAAACGAAGCTAGAATGCAAATCGTATAGACTAAATGTTTGAACCAGTTTCTTTTTTTTTTTTTTTTTTTTTGATACGTAATCAAGTAATTTTATTAGTAGATAATACATGAGGGGTGTATTATCAATTTAAACAGGAAAGAAACGACATAAAGTTTGGTAGCTCTTCTACATAATTTGTGGCTGCAGCTTTAAACTAAGTATACAAAGTCATATAAAACCATTCTCTAATTTGCTCTGTTGTTTTTGCTTGGTCTTCGAAACAACGGATGTTTCTTTCTCTCCATACACACCATACAATGCATCCCGGAAAAAGGTTCCACACAAGCCCACTATCCTTATCTCGAAATTTTCTGCTCCATGCCCGCAACACATCCTCCATACGCCTAGGCATCACCCAATCCATATGTTGGGAAGTTAGAATAGTGTTCCACAACCACCGGACACCTTCACAATGGAGGAACAAATGGTCATTCGTTTCTCCGTCTCTCTTGCACATATAACACCATTCGGTAACGTAAAAACCTTTTCTATGAAGATTATCCACCGTTAATGTCTGCCTCCTCAAAACCGTCCATAACAAGAAAGCCTCCCGTGGAGGCACTTTACATTGTCACACCATCTTCCAAGGAAATGAACTCTCCGTCGATCCCAATATGGATCTCAAATAAGTGCAGACTGAGTAAATACCATCCCGCCCCGACTTCCATTTGCTCCTATCATCCTCTCCCACTTTAATATGCACCTCGTGTAAGGAGGTCAAAAGCAGTGCATAATCATCCAGTTCCAAATCCTGCAAACCCCTCTCGAAGGCAATATTCCAACTATAATTTCCATTATGTATGGCTAGGACATCATTCACCATAGCGGTAGACTCCAAGGCAATGCGATGCAAAGAAGGAAACCGTGCCTTTAGCGGATGATCTCCACACCAACAATCATCCCAAAATCTGATACTATTGCTGGAATGTGAAATTCTCATGTATCAGCTTTACATCTCGTGGATAGCCATGTGAGAGATTACTTTCATTATAAAGAGACCCCAGATTAGTATTCATTATTTCTTTTTTGTTTTAATATATTCCTTCTCTCGTACAGATGCCATTAAAGTTTTGGAAGATGGAGATCTGCAAACTATCGGCTTGCTGGACTATGATAAAAGACTGGCACATTCTTTTACTGCTCATCCTAAGGTTGATCCATTCACCGGTAAGAGACATGCTTCTGTGAGTAGAGCAGATATTTTGACATTCAATTAATTTTATGTCTATTAAACACACCTTGACCTATTCAATACAGGTTATTGGTTTATGCCTTTCCTTACCTAGCTGCAATAGTCAGCTCACTTTTTATTTAGCTAGCAACAGTTTTGCTTTCAGCTCGAATACACATCATTCTTGATTACCAAGTTGGCTTTATTCAATTTAAAATGAACTGATAATTTAATAGTGCATATGCTTTGATCGATTATGTTCAAATTATGACAATTTTCAGTCAGATAATCTGTGATTGCTATCCTAAGAAAAACAGAATGAATACATGAAAACATAATTCCAAGGTGCTTATAAAAACTTTGCATGCAGGAGAAATGTTTACCTTTGGCTATTCACATACACCACCATATGTAACATACAGAGTTATATCGAAGGATGGAGCAATGAATGATCCAGTTCCAATAACAGTATCAGGCCCAATCATGATGCATGATTTTGCAATTACTGAAAACTATGCAATTTTTATGGACCTCCCGTTATACTTTAAGCCAAAGGTATGGTAGTCCAACAATATTATTTATTTCTCTGATTATAGTGTCTGTACTAATTACTTGTACGTAATGCATGCTTTATGATACTTGGTTATTAGTTTGCACCTTCATCGGGCATCACATCTTCTGAGTGCAAAAAGGGTCTCCTTGACGTTTCTCTCGGCCCTTTCACCCATCTAAATATCACCGCCTACGTAACCTATGCACTTGAAAGAAAGTGATCTAAGTGTTTCACCTCTCCATGCTAAAAGGGATATATCAACCTAATGACATTCGCTTGTCCTTCATCTGAATCAAGTCATCAACTTCCATAAAATAGCACCAACTAATTTCTGCATCGAAGAAGCAAAAAGCACCAGTGTATTGCTGATTATCATGTTGCGTTGTTGATTTCATGATCTCATCATAGTGTGGTTTTTTTTTTTTTTTTTTGAGCCTTCATGGGCAATTTCCAGATCGATTTTCTGAAGAAATCCCAAAATCCAAAAATTATGGGATGCTAGAATATTTTGTCATGTTTAGTTAGGAATAATTTTGTTTTTCCCTTATTTTATTTTTTTCCTTATTTAGAAGATTACATTCCTTTCCCGTCATTCCCTATTGTACTATATATTGAGCACAGGAGACTTGTAATATTATTGAGAAATATAGAATACATCTTTTTTTCTCATTCATCTCATATGGTATCAGAGCCACGGCTCTAGCCTAAACAAGGCAGGTCAATGGCAGAAAACACAAGCCAATACTTTGCAAATTCTGAGTTTGTTACAGATGAAACAGAAGTCGTTCCAACCGTGAATTCATTTGGAATGGATAATTCTTCCTTCCAACTCTTGGTGGAAAAACTTCATGGGCGAAACTACAGGGAATAGACATAGTCAATTAAATTAATTGTCGAAGGAAAGGGCAAAATAAGATATCTTACTGGAGATGAGAAGCAGCCTATAGACGTGAATCTTCAGAAGAGATGGAAGTCCAAAAATTCCATGGTCATGGAATGGCTTGTGAACTCAATGAAACCATCAATTGGTAAAACCTACCTCTTCATGCCAACTGCTCGAGATATATGGGAGGCGGCCGCGAAATGTACTCTGACGCCGAAGACTCCTCTCAAATTTTTGAAATTAAAACCAAGCTTTGGCAATTGAAGCAAGGAGAAAGAGATGTGACAGATTATTACATGGAAATGACAAATCTGTGGCAAGAATTGGATTTATGTGTCGAGGAGGAATGGGACTGCTCCAAAGATAGCGCTCGGTACAAAAAACAATTGGAAAACGAATGGGTTTATGAATTTCTAGCAGAATTGAAACGAGAATTGGACGATGTGCGAGGAAGGATACTGGGTCGTCGACAATTACCATCGCCACGTGAAGTATTCGCCGAAGTTAGGCGAGAGGAGAGCCGACGACTCATAATGCTGAAGAAGGAGATTGGGCCGGCTGGGAGTGATATGTCGGCCCTTACCTCTATTAATTTAAATGGGCCAGCAAGTTTACATGGAATTGGGCCTATATATGGGTCTAATGGAGTTGGGCCAGATGGGAATGTCACCAATGCTAAGAAGACTTATTTTAATGGGCCTAAGGCAGTTGGGCCTAACGGGTCAACCTAGAATTTTAGAGGAGGAATCAAAATTGGATCGGGTCCAAAACAAAATGGACGCCCATGGTGTGACCATTGCTGTAAAACTGGTCAAGATGAAAATATGTGTTGAGATATACATGGAAAACCAGCAGACTGGAAGCCGAGACAGAACTCTAAAAATAACGCCTATCAATCTGCAGTCAATTCCACTGAGATAAAAACCTCGACTTCAAAGGGTGCATTCAATCCCAAACAGCTAGAACAACTCTATAAAATGTTCTCTGATTTCCAAACATCCGGTCCGACAAGTTCACTAGTGCACAGAGGTAATTTCTTAAGAGCTCTTAGTATTACCGCATCCCTTTCCCGAGTACCATGGATTATTGATTCCGGCGCGTCCGACCATATGACGGATTCCCACAACCTATTTTTTACATATTCACCTTGTGCTGGGAATCTCAAAGTCAAAATTGCAGATGGCTCACTCTCTCCAATAGCTGGAAAAGAGAGTATTCGCATCTCGAACTCAATTACTTTAAACAATGTTCTCCTATTCCAAACCTGTCCTGCAACTTATTGTCCATTAGTCAATTGACAAAAGACTCAAATTGTTCCGCTAATTTTTTCCCTTCTCATTATGTCCTTCAGGATCTATTATCGGGGAAGACGATTGGCAGTGCTAAAGAATGTGAGGGACTTTACTACTTTGACGAGACGGATGTGAGTAAACAATGTAAATTTGCTAGTTGTGATTCTGCATTTATTCCCATGGATAGCGACATTCTTTTATGGCATTATAGAATGGGGCATCCAAATTTCAATACTTAAAACAGGTATTTTCTTCAATATTCTCGAATAAAGTTCTTTAGAGATTCAGTGTGAAATGTGTCAACTCGCAAAACACCATCGCTCCTCATTCCCGAAATCCACATACAAGTCATCCAAATCATTTACCATGATTTATAGTGATGTATGGGGACCTTCACGAATCCCTAATCGCACCCACACAAAATGGTTTGTCACATCTATCGACGACCATACACGAATTTGCTTGATCTATATGTTAAAAGAACAAACTGAAGTCCGGTCAGTGTTTATAAATTTCCACTTGATGGTAAAGACCTAATTTCAAACCACAATCCAAATTCTGCGCACTGATAACGAGACTGAATATTTCAACAATACCCTAAATAACTACCTTCAAGAAAATGGGATAATCTACCAAAGTTCTTGCGACGATACCCCTCAACAAAATGGGATTGCTGAACGTAAAAATAGACACTTACTTGAGGTTGCCCATGCCCTAATGTTCACTACAAAAATGCCTACAAAATTTTGGAGGATGCCATTTTAATATCAGCTTATCTTATAAAGCGAATGCCTAGTCGTATCCTCAATCTCGAATCTCCCCTACAATCAAGCATACCTTTAAGAGTGTTTGGGTGTACAACATTTGTACATATCCACTCTCATCATTGAAACAAACTAGCCCCTCGTGCACTTAGGTGTGTATTCATTGGTTATTCACCCACACAGAAGGGAATGCTATGATCCCACCACAAACAATGTATTCATCAGCTATGACGTCACATTTTTCGAAAAAACTCCTTATTTCCAAAAACCTTCTCTTCAGGGGGAGAAATTAAGTGAAGATCGGTTCTCGGAAATTACTCTCTCTGCATCTGAATCCATCCCAACCACTATACCTACGAAACCA
Source organism: Olea europaea var. sylvestris (assembly GCF_002742605.1). Taxonomy (NCBI): domain Eukaryota; kingdom Viridiplantae; phylum Streptophyta; class Magnoliopsida; order Lamiales; family Oleaceae; genus Olea; species Olea europaea. The sequence continues at coordinate 135,249 of NW_019263644.1, read as the reverse complement.
CCTTGTCCTATTGAATCCTCTAAATGAGACAATTTAAACTCGGGGGGAGGGGGGTTGCAGAAGAACAACGTGACAAAGAGATGTTGGTTTACTCAAGGAAGCCAAAGTCAAAGTAAAAGGAAGACCTTACACTCGAGGCACAAAAAGAGTCAGAACCGATAATAGATCTAGACGATCAGGTAACCACCTCTAAAACCTCTGACATTAACCTGCCTATTGCTCTCAGGAAACAAACTCGATCATGTACCATGCACCCTATATCTAAATTCATAGCTTATAAAACCTTATCTCCAAGATTCGAAATTTGATGTGATAACTACCAAAAGGAAAGAAGCCCGTAGGGTGTAAATGGGTATTTAATGTCAAATACAAAGCACATGGGACAATCGAAAGGTACAAGGCTTGTCTTGTTGCAAAGGGGTATACTCAGACCTATGATATAGATTATACAGAAACGTTTGCACCGGTAGCAAAGTTGAATACAATTCGAGTATTTCTATCTCTAGCAGCAAATTTGGATTGGCCACTCCAACAACTTTGACATAAAAAATGCATTCTTGAATGGTAATTTGGAAGAAGTCTTCATGACACTACCACCTGATTTTTATACAGAAAATGGAGACAACAGGGTATGTAAATTGAAAAAATCACTGTATGGGCTCAAACAGTTACCCCGAGCATGGTTTGATAGATTTGTAAGAGTATTAAGAAATCAGGGATATCAACAAGCATAGTCAGATCACACTATGTTTTTCAAATTATTTGAAGATGGGACAAAAGCTATTCTGATTGTATATGTGGATGATATAATCCTTACTCGAGACAATACAATTGAGATGGAAAGACTAAAAAGAAGCCTAGGCACTGAATTTGAAGTGAAAGATTTGGGATCAAGACATTTTTTGGGGATGGAAGTAGCCAGATCAAAAAGGGGCATCAGTGTTTCACAACGAAAATATGTTCTGGACTTACTAACTGAAATTGGTATGCTTGGATGCAAGCCAATCGAAACTCCTATAGAGACTGACAAGAAAATAGATGACAGTGGAAAACTTGTTGAAAGAGATAGGTATCAACAATTAGTTGGAAAACTAATCTACCTATTGCACACTAGACCTGACATTGCATTTGCAGTTAGCGTGGTAAGTAAACACATGCATTCACCAAAGGAAGCTCATCTGGAGGCAGTATATAAGATTCTAAAATACCTTAAGGGTTCTCCTGGAAAAGGCCTCTCTTTAAGAAAGATGGAAAGAAGGAAGTAGAAGTATTCACTGATGCTGATTGGGTTGGGTCAATAGAAGACAGAAGATCAGCTACTGGCTATTGTACTTTTGTTTGGGGAAACCTGGTAACATGGAGAAGTAAGAAACATAATGTAGTAGTTAGAAGTAGTGCTGAAGCGGAATTCAAAGTAGCTACCTAAGGAATATGTGAAGGATTGTGGATTAAGAAACTTTTAGAAGAATTGCAAGTCACAGTGAGAGTCCCAATCAAACTATACTGCGACAATAAAGCAGCTATCAACATCTCTCAATCTAGTTCAACATGACAGAACTAAACATGTAGAAGTGGACAAACACTTCATGAAGGAGAAAGTTGAAAATGGAACTATTTGTATGATATACGTTCCAACCAAAGATCAGACTGCGGACATCTTCACTAAAGGACTACATCGACAAACTTTTGATGAGTGTATTTGCAAGTTGGACATGATCAATAACTATGATCAAACTTGAGGGGGAGTGAAGAAATCCCAAAATCCCAAAATTATGGGATACTAGAATATTTTGTCATTTTTAGTTAGGAATAATTTTGTTTTTTCCTTATTTTATTTTTTTCTTTATTTAGAAGATTACATTCCTTTCCCGTCATTCCCTATTGTACTATATATTGAGCACAGGAGACTCGTAATATTATTCAGAAATATAGAATACATCTTTTTTTCTCATTCATCTCATTTTTTCCTTTCAATTCCAATATAAGTCAATCAAATACTCCCTCTATCCACGATTTAGTTGACTTTTCAGTCAAACAATCGGTTTCTTATTTATGTAGTTACTTAGTGTGGTTTTGATTAAAATCAAGGATCTAAGTCAAAATCAATAATTAATTTTAACCATATTTTATGGAACTCACACATTTTAACTACACATTTTATTAACTTTTATGAAAATCTACTAAAAATTTAATTTTAATTCCCACAAAAAACGGCTTAAATGGTGAAAAATTCCCACTAAATATTATCATTTTATATCATTTTTTTTTTTTCAAAAAAATAAAGTGGTGAAACGATAGGCATAAGACTATCCATTTGACCACAAAAGTTTACCAAGACATTCTACAGCAGATGGAGGGTTGACATGTTTAACATTTTCAAAACTCATTGGGCTTGATTGTAATCAGTGTTTGTTATCTAAACTCTATGTGACTTCTATCTATTTCTTTTAAATAGAATTTTACTGTTGTGGTACTACTACTATAACTGACAGAAAATACTATTGCTAATGTATTTAAAGCTTTTATGACTTGTAATCTATTTCAGATAAACATAAAAGTCAATTTCTAGTTGACTCTATTTGGTCTGTCAAGAGATCCCTTATTGCTGATTTTGGAACTTTTGAAAATCAACATCATTTCCTAGAATCTTTTGGCATCTCATAAATAGGTTTCCTACCAGGATACTCGTTGATCAAATCATTCATCATAATCATACTTCACTATCCATCTTCATATTTTCAGGAAATGGTGAAGGATAAAAAGTTTATTTTCAGCTTTGATGCTACACAGAAAGCTCGTTTTGGCATACTTCCGCGGTATGCAAAAAATGAACTCCTAATCAAATGGTTTGAGCTTCCAAATTGCTTCATATTCCATAATGGTGAGGAACTTTGCTTTTGTATATGCCTAAAAGAATTTACAGATGAAAATGCTCCCTGTACTTTTTTCTCTTTCAAGGGTCTAATATCAGTTTCATAAGAACTAGAACAAGCTCACTTGTTAATACATAATGACATTGTCAGTCACTCAGTAGTTTTTTTTTTTTTAGCTTGGATTTCACATAGAGCTCTAGCTTTGCTCAGGACTGTTTATCTTCTCATGAAGGACAATGTTGTTATCTAGGAGAAAACAATTTCGGTTGAAGCAAATCAGCACCTATCAAAATCTTTTGAGTTAAAAACTTCTTGGTCATTAAACGTTCCAAAGGTCTCATTTTAGTCATCAAACCTTTTTTTTTTTTTTTGGCATAGATAGTCACCATTATTTTAGTTTAGTCGCTTTTCAGTCTTCACATATCCGTTTGTTAATTAATGGGTTCGTTAAGGTGTCTGACAGTGTTCCTTATCTAGAAGATAGCCTTAGTGGGATTATATTTATAATCTAAAAAAATATTTTTACACACAATTTCTGTTTAACATCACTTATTTAAACGTTTTAAACTCTCTCATTTATCATTTTATTCATTCGATGTAGAGATCAAAGGCAATTTTGGATATTAATTTGGTTGATTTTTATCCCTGATGTCATTTATGTTATCTTTATGAGTCTCGTAATTGGTCACATCACCCAAATCCAATAAGTCGACTGAAGGATATGTGGTCTTGACCTAATTGAAACAACTTTGTTAGTTTGGTGACCATAAATGTTAAAAAATGGTTCAGTGACTAAAGTGACACCTTTTTCAGAGTTTGGTGATTGAGTTTTTAAAAATCTTAAATGGAAAATAACCAAAATGCAAAGAAACTATATTTGAACAAGATTGTAGCAGCCTAGAAGGTGAGCGATTACACGATCTATTTCAAATTTATTCACTAGTAATATAGAATCCTGAACTTTCCACATCATCAAGAGGATATATTTTTTCAAATATAAATGATATTACATTGTCCCATATGACCTATTAGTCTATGCCACTCCTTTTTTAGATCAGCAAATTTAATCAATCAGCTTTGAACACTGAAATGGATGATAATCTATAATGTGTTCACTGGTTGCAACTACTGTTAAATTTAGATAAAACTAAACATTTTCAGTTCAAAGGTAAAGAATGATAGTAGCAAGGCAATAAAATTTATTTTCTAAATCAGCTATCACAGAGTCCATAAGCAAATTAAATTAAAAGAACCAATACAATTGCACAAAGGTGTTAAAAGATAATATCTGAAGCCAAGCAGTTACATGCATATTCATCCTCTGATTCTATCATTTACATGATTCTTCTTACCTTGTTTTTACAACAATGACTGGTGGGAGGGGGTGGGAGGGTGTGTGTGTTTGTGTGTGAGAGAGAGAGAGTGAGAGAGAGAGAGAGAGAGAGCGAGCGAGCGCATGATTTCTCCTGTGTTCATTCCTTGCATTTCTCAAGTTTTATCCGTATATCATGATGAGAATCTTGTGCCGTAGTTGTGATGTTACCAGTCCTCACACATTTCATGTATTTATATTTCGATTATTTTTATCAGCAAATGCTTGGGAGGAAGGAGATGAAGTTGTTCTTATCACTTGTCGCATTGAGAATCCAGATCTTGATATGGTTAATGGCGCCGTTAAAGAAAAGCTTGAGAATCTCAAAAACGAACTGTAGGAGAGCTCAAAGCTGATAGATGTCTTTATAATATTTCATTTCTGAAAGATGAATTCTCATTCTAGTTATGTCTATCAGGTATGAGATGAGGTTCAACCTCAAAAATGGTCTGGCTTCACAGAAAAAATTATCTGTATCTGCTGTAGATTTTCCAAGGGTGAACGAAAGTTATACTACGAGGTAAATGTCTTATAAACTTTGTTAATGATTTGGAATTTGCATCTGAATGATTTCAGTGGAGAAGCTGGACATGAAAATCAATGATATTCAGCAATTTTGGGTCAATGACACTATAAATTCAGTTGCATCTGTCATGATAGATGTTATCCTTATTGCTTTTTAGCTAAATTCCATCTCTATTTCCTGTATTTTTTTTGTCATATTTAGATTATAATGATATCTGCATAATCACAATTGCTTTATGTATCTAGGAAACAGCGATACGTATATGGAACAACACTGGACAAGATTGCCAAGGTAACTGGGATTATCAAGTTCGATTTGCATGCAGAACCAGAGACTGGAAAAGAAAACTTAGAAGTTGGAGGAAATGTTAAAGGTATCTTTGATCTGGGACCTGGACGATTTGGTTCAGAGGCTGTCTTTGTTCCCCGGCATCCTGGTACTACATCTGAAGAAGACGATGGCTACTTGATTTTCTTTGTACACGATGAGAACACTGGGTACTTGTCTCTATCTCCCTCTGATACACTGTTTGGGGTCATTTTGGCTTGGACTCTTGACTTGTATTGCAAATCCAAATGCAGTATGCTTACCCTTACTCATATTTGATCACATATACAGAAAGTCGGCAGTGAGCATAATTGATGCAAAAACGATGTCACCTGATCCTGTTGCCATTGTTGAATTGCCCAAGAGAGTTCCATACGGATTTCATGCTTTGTTCGTGACAGAGGTAAATTTTATCCATTTTTATTTCTTTTTTGTTTCCTTTTGTGTATTCTTCTAGTTAAAAACACCGACAGATAAACGAAGCTAGAATGCAAATCGTATAGACTAGATGTTTGAACCAGTTTCTTTTTTTTTTTTTTTTTTTTTTTTTTTTTGATACGTAATCAAGTAATTTTATTAGTAGATAATACATGAGGGGTGTATTATCAATTTAAACAGGAAAGAAACGACATAAAGTTTGGTAGCTCTTCTACATAATTTGTGGCTGCAGCTTTAACTAAGTATACAAAGTCATATAAAACCATTCTCTAATTTGCTCTGTTGTTTTTGCTTGGTCTTCGAAACAACGGATGTTTCTTTCTCTCCATACACACCATACAATGCATCCCGGAAAAAGGTTCCACACAAGCCCACTATCCTTATCTCGAAATTTTCTGCTCCATGCCCGCAACACATCCTCCATACGCCTAGGCATCACCCAATCCATATGTTGGGAAGTTAGAATAGTGTTCCACAACCACCGGACACCTTCACAATGGAGGAACAAATGGTCATTCGTTTCTCCGTCTCTCTTGCACATATAACACCATTCGGTAACGTAAAAACCTTTTCTATGAAGATTATCCACCGTTAATGTCTGCCTCCTCAAAACCGTCCATAACAAGAAAGCCTCCCGTGGAGGCAGTTTACATTGTCACACCATCTTCCAAGGAAATGAACTCTCCGTCGATCCCAATATGGATCTAAAATAAGTGCAGACTGAGTAAATACCATCCCGCCCCGACTTCCATTTGCTCCTATCATCCTCTCCCACTTTAATATGCACCTCGTGTAAGGAGGTCAAAAGCAGTGCATAATCATCCAGTTCCAAATCCTGCAAACCCCTCTCGAAGGCAATATTCCAACTATAATTTCCATTATGTATGGCTAGGACATCATTCACTATAGCGGTAGACTCCAAGGCAATGCGATGCAAAGAAGGAAACCGTGCCTTTAGCGGATGATCTCCACACCAACAATCATCCCAAAATCTGATACTATTGTCAATCCTCGTCACATAAGTCAATTTCTCCCGAAAGTCATTCCATCCTCATCGGATATACTTCCACATACTCACCCCATAAGATTCACGACCCTCGATCGAGCACCAACCCCCTTCCATCACACCAAACTTCGCTCCTATGATTTGTCTCCAAAGACTCTCCCTCTCTACTCCAAATCGCCACAACCACTTGCCAAATAAAGCCTTATTAAATAGAACAAGGCTCCTCACTCCAAGGCCCCCCATCCTAACAGGAGAACAAACCACACCCCAATTAACCAAATGAAATTTCCTCTCTTCCCCTAGCCCTTCCCAAAGAAACTCTCTTTGAATCCTCTCTAATCTGTTTGCCACTGTACCAGGGATAGGAAACAGTGACAAGAAATAAGTCAGGAGATGGACAGAGTAGATTTAATGAGAGTAAGGCGACCTTCCTTCGAAAAGTACATGCGCTTCCACCCCGCTAACCTCTTCTCCACCCTTTCAACAACTCCATTCCAGATATGTTTACTTTTAAACCTTGCCCCTAAAGTAAGCCCAAGGTATGACACAGGCAACTGCACAACCCTATAACCCAATATATCGGCCAACTCATCCACGTTAGCAACCTCTCCCACTGGAATGATCTCGGATTTCCTTAAATTAATCTTCAATCCCGACACCGCTTCAAAAAATAAAAGTAGCCGACGCAAGTTCCTGAACTGCTCATTATCTGCATCGCAGAGGATCAGTGTATCATCTACAAATAGCAAATGGGAAACCTATAAGTGTCCAACCGTAAAGCTCCTTAGCAATCATTCTTCCACAGTTCTCTCAAGCATCTTACTAATTGCCTCCATAACTATCACAAACAGCAACGGAGATAGGAGAGCCCCTTGCCTTAAACCTCTATTACTTCGAAAATGACCCTCCAAGTTGCCATTGACCAAAACGGAGAATGAAACGGTGGAGATACAAAATTGAATCCACTTGCACCACTTTTCCCCAAAGCCACATCGCTCGAGGATGTACAGAGGGAACCCCCAGTTCACGTGATCATAAGCCTTCTGAATATCAAGTTTACATAACATTCCTGGCACCCCCAGACGCAATCGAGAGTCGACGCATTCATTCGCTATAAGCACAAAATCCAAAATCTGTCTTCCTTTCACAAAAGCATTCTGACTTTTAGTCACCACTTTCCCCAGCACCTCCTTCAATCTATTCGCAAGGATCTTCGCGATAATCTTGTTCAACCCACTAACTAAGCTAATAGGGCGAAAATCTTTAATGTCAACTGCTCCCGATTTCTTTGGAATCAGCACAATAAATGTGACATTAGAACTTCTCAGGAACCTACCGTACTCAAAAAAATAAGTGATAACATCTATAATGTCCGGTCCCACCACCTCCCAACAAGTCTTATAAAATGCGAACGAGAAGCCATCCGGTCCTAGTGCCTTATCTTCATTCATACTGAAAACCACATCCTTGATTTCATCTTCTGCAAATGGTCTCTCTAACCAGCTGGCATCCTCCTCCGTGATAGATGAAAAGTACAGTCCATCCACCTTTAGTCTCCAGTCAAAGTCTTCCCGATAGAGATTTTGATAAAATCTCACAATCTGATTCTCCATATCCTGCGCATCCTCATAAGTAATCCCATCAACCTTAGGGTGATAGAGTTGTTGCGCCTGTTAGAATTAGCGACTTTATAGTGCATTTGTCCCCCTCTTTCATAATAATATTTGAACCAGTTTCTCATGATACATTATCAGAAGGATTGCATGCAGGTAAAACGTTTGCAGTAAATGGACATCTGTTAATTACTTAATCGATGTATCCACAAACATAAAGTAATTCATGTTTGTTTTGTCTACTCTAAGATGGTAAGGTGTTAATCAACCGGAGATACTGGCTTACTGCATTCAGAAAGAATATGCCATGTTTATATGAAGCAAATCTCTGGAACTTAAGGTTGGAATAGTATTTTCTTTAACATTTTGACAAGTTGTAGTGGTAAGTAGAACTGAAATCTACCAAAGAAAGCCCATGACTGGGTCAATGAGCTATCAACCTTAGGGTGATAGAGTTGTTGCGCCTGTTAGAATTAGCGACTTTATAGTGCATTTGTCCCCCTCTTTCATAATAATATTTGAACCAGTTTCTCATGATACATTATCAGAAGGATTGCATGCAGGTAGAATGTTTGCATAAATGGATATCTGTTAATTACTTAATCGATGTATCCACAAACATAAAGTAATTCATGTTTGTCTTGTCTACTTTAAGATGGTAAGATGTTAATCAACCGGAGATACGGGCTTACTGCATTCAGAAAGAATATGCCATGTTTATATGAAGCAAATCTCTGGAACTTAAGGTTGGAATAGTATTTTCTTTAACATTTTGACAAGCTGTAGTGGTAAGTAGAACTGAAATCTACCAAAGAAAGCCCATGACCGGGTCAATGAGCTATCAAGAAAGCCCATGGCCTAAGTTGGCGACTTGCACTACGCTTGAGAGGAGTGCCCTCTTAAGGTCGTCCCAAGTGGCTACATAATTTGTGAGATTTTCATTTACCAAATATCTATGCTGGGTAGTTACCTTGATTCTTGTTATAAGTTTTCAGGACTTTCTTCCAAATTACGTCTGTATTCTTAGCAATAACTTGATACCATGGTTCTCTCTCTCAAATTCGGAGTGACAAATTCATATTTCGCGTGCTAGAAATAATTCAATGACAGCTTTCATTTTCTATTTGTATCTTTTCATTTAACTTCTTTGTAACAGGACCAACTTCAAGAACAGGCAAAGCTTTGAATAGTCACATGTTCTGATGATCACAATTATTCACAACACAAGAAGAAGGTGAATTTTGAGAGCCACAGCCTCACTTTTAGTTAATCGTTAATGTTTATGCAAACCCGTGCCAAAAAACAATGCGTGCTTGGTACATGATACTATATTAGGGTGAACGGTACTAGCTTGATATTATTACGGTGGAGGCATGTAATAACGTGGATTACGGTATATTATTGTAATATTCGTATTCGGTGTTACATTGTATTATAATAATGGTTGACTAGTGTTGTATTTGGTTGAGCATGTATTGTGTACAAATCTAAGTGAAAATAGGAAATGATCCCTCCTACTAGGGAAAGTTAGGATGAACTACTTCGACAATTTTCGAGTACCTCATGTTATTTTTGAAGTATTTGAAAATTCAATTATTTCTCTATGATTTCTCTTACACTATTCCTTCTAACAAGTTTTGAAGATAAAAATCCTTTCTTAGTCCATAAATTGACATAAGGAATCCAGAACTCGATTTGATTATTATTTTTTACTAAGAATATGAACCACGGATGATGAATCCTACCTTTTAGTTAGTGTGAATGTTACTATCCCTATGTAACTTTATGACTTTTGATCCTTACGCAATGGAAATCAGAAGGTTTATTTTTAATTGAAATGATTATTATTCCCTTACTATTATTTAAATAAATAAATAAAATTCTCAAAACACACAGTAAAACTACTAAAGAAATAAATACAAAAATACTAAATAAACGTGGTTTGTTATGTTAGGACGCAAAGTCACGAAATAAAAGAGGTGTTTTTCTCTTTACTTTTATTTTTATTTATTTTAAAGTAAGATATAATAATTATTTCAACAATAATGGTCAAATAAATATTTTTGTTACATGAGCATTCAAAATCAAGAAATTGCATAGGCTGAGGACCAAAATCTTTCAAATAAAAATGAGTTTTGGAATCATTTAATAAAAACTACTATGCCTTTAGTAGCATTCTCTTCTATTTTGATTTTTTTTTATTCTCTTAAGATTTATATTATTTTAGAAAATTAAAGTATTATAATTACAGTACTAAAAGATGCAACAAGGTTGGTATTCAAAGCTTGTTTTATTTATTTATTTATCTTTTCGAAAGAAAAATCGGATTTGTAAAAATAATTATACTAAGAGGTAAAAATATATATGTCTTGTCTAAATTAAAATTAAGTAAAAAATAAAAAAATAAATTTAAGAGCCGATTTGGTTTGTGTTTCAATTTCATTTTTGAGTTTATTTTCAGTTTTCTTTTCTGAGGATCTACTTTAAGATTTCTAAAAATACATTTAATTTGTTATTTTTTTAAAAACATTATATCTTAAAGTGGAAAAAAAAAAACACATTTGGTTTGAAATTTAAAAAAAAAAAAAATTAATTTATTTTAGCCTTGTTTGTTTATCATTTTTTGCCCATTAAAATGAAAAATATGACCGTTATTCATCGCATCAAGTCACCATATTTGACTTTTATCTTTTGTGTGGGTCCATAACGACTATATTTTTCATTCTCATTTTTACATTAACGTATATCAAATGGAGCCTAAAAATTTTATTTAAATAAATTTTTATTCAATCGTTTATTTTTCATGTTTTGAGTGTTTTCAAAATTTTTACTAAAAACAATCAAAACATTGAAAATGTTGTAAAACCATAAAATAAATATTGATGATTACAAAGTCTTATCATCTTGCATAAATAAATCTTATCTAAGTTAGAAACTCTAATTCATTTTGATTGTAACTCTCATTTTAAATATTAGAAATACGAATCTTGATTATCAATAAAATATACAAGTCAATGACTTTTTTATATTCCCTTTTCTTTTTCTCTCTTTTCACAACAAAAAATGATTTTTGAGTTTTATGTTATTTTCAAAAATACTAAATCAAATAACATTTTCGGTGTTTTGCAAAATTCAAAACTGAAAACAGCATATCAAACGCAATTTTCTATTTTTGTTTTCTGTCAAACTGGAAAGAACCAGAGAATAATTGTAATATTTATGAAAATCATATATACAATAATTTGAAAAAACTCAAATTGATCAAAATCTTAAAAACGAAAAAATAAATAAATAAATAAATAAATAAATAAAAATTGGGTCGGATGGATCATATCCCTCAGAAATGCCTATTTTCTACCTGGCATAAAAAATAATGGTTCCTCAACCTCCTACGACAAAGATGGCAAGAGGGAGCCCCAATTATGCAAAATTTCAGATTACTAAATGTTTCATCAACGGGATATACAAAAACGAAGTTCGTGGAGAGCTGAAAAAAGAACCAGATTGACTGAAATAATAGGAATGACGAATCCAAATTTTACAATCGCACAAACCTTGATAGAGCCTTGTTGAGCAAATTAGGAAGATACAATCAATCACACAAGAACATTAGAAATAGATAGAGGGATTACACAATTATTTTTGTGCTAGAAAGAAATTTCTGAAGCACGCAGGAGAGAGAGAGAGAGATAGAGTGAGGGGGGAGAGACAGGTACAATGCTATTATTTTAGGGTTTCCCCAATGTTTCAGCTTTCAAAATCGGGTTCGAAAGGTTTGACAAACCGGACCCATTGACTTGTCAAATTAGAGAAAGAAAACCGAGCCCGACTGCAGTTTTCAAATTTCCTTTCTTTTACCAGAGTCTCCCTCCTTTCACGAGTTTGCTATCTTCTCACTTCTTAAAAAGAGATTTAAAGGTGTAAAAATGTGTTGTAATGACGATCAGGAGAGCAACATATTCGAGATAATATATGCTCGTGTTTGGTCTTCATTATTCTCAAAATACATTTTTCTTATCCTGATTTTAAATCACAAATTCTTCAATAAAATAATATTACAAGAAAATTTTAAAATTTTCTTTATTTTTTATCCACACATTATCCATCAAAATACCATTCCAAAATGCATCTTGAGGAAAAAAAAAAAAAAAAGGCTCAAACAAGCTCTTTATTTCATCCCACAGTAGTAAGATTTAAAATGAAGTTGAATCTATTGCACCGAGTTTGTCTAGTGCGATTTATTGGGCTAGCGTGGTTTGCAGGTTATTGCGTCAGCTTGAGAGTTTACCCAGTACACACTCGAAAAGTAGCGGTTACGGATTCCCCCGTCATAAAAATAAATAAATAAATGAAGCTTATTCATTTATAAATAACTGATAAAATTTGCCAAACAAAGACCTAGCCTAGCCCATTTGACACCACTAATCTATAAAATATCATCCCATCCCATGTCTACTCTCCTCAGCTTCTATTGTTAGATTTTCATTGCTCCTCACTACCATGGGGATGCCGCGGTACAACAAAACAAAGACAATGAGATGAACTCCAAGAATCGAAATGCACTGAAATGAGATGCATAATATCACATTGATTCTCCAACCAGAAAGGATTCACATCAACATTTACAGATGGTTTGATGGTTCTCCTCTTGCTCTAAAGAAGGGGTGAGATGGTAGAGAATGGAAATAATGGTAGACTGAAGACCCCGGTATAACCTTCCTACCTCGTCTCATCCCACGCATAGTACAAATAACCAAGCCAAGAATGAATTACCTGACAACAACCATGCATTTGTAGGTTGGAGCGGTTCCTCATTTGGTGAGGGCAACTCCATGGGGGACTTGATTCACCAGCAAGTTCCAATTATCCTGATTAAGATGTCCATTGGCCAGTTCATTTCTAGTCGACTGTGACAAATTGAAAAATAGTGCATGACCATTGTCTTTCCCATTTGAAAGAGTCTGCTCTTTGTGTTTGTCTTGAACCAGGGATCCCCCATCTTGTTTACTAGAAATTCCATCAAGTTGGAGGATAAGTGCTTAGAACAAGACGAGTTGCATGACTGCGGAGGAACAATTTTTGACTGCTCAGTAGTGGAACTTTTTTCGTATTGAGGAATCGACCTCCCGAGCCTCTTTCCCTTCTCATTGCATGCTGGTGCCAAGATTCATGAAGATATGGCTGCAGCAATCAATATTACGGACTTCCTGAGCTAAACGATTAGGGAAATTTCTAGATGACAGTACAAAAGAATCCAACAATAAAAACCAACAGAAATAAAGGCAGATGGTGCATCTATTAGCCACATAAATTCAAAAGATAAAGAACTAAGCTTGCTTCAATTAGGATGCAATACGCCATCACCTTATTAATATCTTTCTTATTTTTTATTTTTTTACCTTATCAAAAGTTTTGGGTTATTAACCATAAGACATTTTGATCAGTACATAATAGCATGAACAATCTAGAAGTCCTGCAAGTTGTACCCACAATTTTGATAAATACAATTTATTTACCTGATAAAAATAATAATAATAATAAATCACAAGTATATAGGCAACATAATTCTTTGTTAAAAGAAATTTGGTTTGCATTTGGGTATTTCATCATTATGTATTGCACAGTTTCAATCATAGTAAGTATTGGATTCCTTAAGGTTCCTAGTAATCTCCATATTTGTCTGCATGGCCTGGATTAGGAGTATAGAAGTGTGAAAGGAGATGAAGCACCTTGGTCAGACAGGTTACTGACACATCCTTTGTTCCCAATCTCCATAGATCATTTCATAAAATACAAAAGATCCTCATATTATTTGCTCAGAAAAAGCTTCTAACTAAAGTTGGTAGATTACTTCCACAAAAGACTTAGCTAGTATGTGCCTCGGAGTGTTTCCTTGTCATTTTATCATGTTGAGATTGCAAAGTACTTGTAGACCAAGTATATCTCTTCAGAGAACCCTCAATAGCATCTGATCACCAAACATATCCTTCAACTTCAACCAAGACAATCACATTTCGTCAAAGCCATTAAACCAGTGATATCATCAATGTAACCATTTCATTATACTTGCAAATGCTAAGGTTCACAATCACCATGTCCTAATAAGATCTAGATTTGTAATTATGCACTTCGATGATGGTCGGTATATGTAAAGAAACCATATACACACTCTTGCGACCAACCAATATCTGTTTATAGCTATACATATATGTTTGTGTCTAAATGGGGAGAGAGGGCACCGCCAACCTGTAACTTTTCTAAAGAAATAACCTCCCCAGTTTCAGACCATAAAAACCACAAGGATCTTCATTCCGTAATGTAAAGACAAAACACAATCACTTTCACAAATTTCCATCACCCGTATATTGGATTTCTAAGGTTTGTATTGTTCATCATTCATTCAACGGACCTAAAACTGTAATATGAACTAGAAGGATGCCTAAAATACAGATTCAATAATCTAAAAACATTGATATAGGTGCATTTACCAGCATATATTAAACATAGGTGTCATCCTGTCCCTTTTTCCCCGATATTTTCTCCTACATGTTTTATTTTATTTTATTTATAGACACCTCTTAAGCTCGATTCTAAACTGACTTTCCAGTAATTAAAGCAAAATGAAAATTGAAACTAACTCAGTAAGCCAAAATCCCAAGCAAGATATTCATGCCCACGTCCAAGTTTCTTTTTTCCTTCCAACTACCACACTCAAAAATGTTAAACTGCACTTTGACATCCATGTATGTGAATTCAGAGTAAGTGTGGTAATGAAACAAAACCTAAAAATCTACAAAAATTATTATATTCCTTAACATCATTTTGTACGTAGACATTGCAGAATGACTTAGGATGCAATTTGGGAGAGGAGGCATTATGTTAACTTCCGGACTTTAATCACTTTCTTCTCCAGTTCTGCTTTCGCTCTTATTTGTCATCGCCTTAATATTCCATAATACTGTTTAGCATTCACATATACAGGCTCTTCTTCCATATTGAGAGGCAAAGGCATTCTCGCTGGAAGATATTCAAGGAACTGCTGTGGTACTTGCTGAGGAAGTTTGAACTGAACAAAGAGTCCTATGATAACTGTTGCAGTTTAGCCAAATAAAGCAATGCAAATTCTTTTGAAGTTGTGCCACAACCAGCAGATGCATGGAGATTGTATACTGCTTCAGACAAAAGAAGGCATTGGCAATATTTTAAACAGAGAATGAAATAGACATGGTTAAAAAGAACGACATGAAGTAGTTCACCAGTCTTAAAATTGATGTTTCAAATGTGTTAGCAATTTCAAAAGTGAAAAGAAGGCCTCCCCAAAGAAGAGGTGTGCCTGAAGTATGAATGATGAGGGATGTCAAATGAGGAATCGCACTGCTGTCAGCTTTTCTATTAGAACAATCAAATAACACCAGGAGAGGAGAAACCAAAAATAAAAAAATAAAAAAAAAGAAGGAGAGAGAGAGTGTGTGAGAATGAGAGTTAATAATGTGATTTGCACTCAAAGGAGCAATACATACAATTAGAGAAGAAAGAGCTGAATAAATTTTAAATATTAAATATTGTTTTTTAGGGCGTCATGTATATGAGTAGAATGGCAAATCGATAAACAATATTTATTTTATGAATCAAAAAGAAAACAGAGATGAGATATCCACTTAAAAGAGAGAGAGAGAATCTTATGATTGAATGACCAATGAGTTCCATCTGGGAATTGATATCAAGCTTCTGCTGCTGCTCCTGACAACTACTTCCATTTGATCCTGAACCGAATATGAATTATTAGCATGATAAAATACAATTAACAGGCACAAATACCTAAACACATGCTTTCCTAGGACCATAAGGAACTACATTAGATTGCCCATAACCAATGAAAGATGTAAGGGAAATTTTAGTCCACATTAACAGAGTTTCATCATTCAATTGAGCCAAAAGTATTAAAAGACTTCAGAAAGTAGTATCATGCCAACTTCAAACAAGTAAAATGGTTTTGTTACGATCCACTAATCAAGTACGTATCAACTATTGTGCGTCCAAATTCGGGAGAGAAAAATGGACAATTTCATGATCTTATTCCTATAATAGGACTAACATCAGAACATTCAGAAAGACAACAGAAACAAGTAGGTGATAGAACCCTGCAATAATCTCACTTCGCACAATACTCTTGAGACAAATTGAGGGAACCGGAAATAGACTTAAACGTAATCGAATTATCTTACTCTTGAACCGTAAATAAAATGGACATGAACCTGCTGGAAGTGGAGCAGATTCAGAAATTGGAAATCAAGGAAATAAAAGAAGAACAACGGTATTTGGCTTTTCGAGAGAGCCAATTCTCTCCTAAGTGACTACCCAATTTTCTGCTCTCCTCTTCTCCTCCAACTCTTCCTTATTTATAAGCTACTTATAACTGATTTTCCCTCCCATTTTTACGCTCCAACAGACTAGTTTTTCTCCACTTGCAAGTTATTCTTCTCCTAGGTCCTTCTAGAATGCACGAGGTTGATTGGAGCCTATCAGTAGGATGATTAAACAAGATCACACAAAAAGCATGCCCTCAAGAAAAGGTAACCTCCGTTTCCTTGCATTTGTTAAATTAGAAGAAAGAAATTTGTTATCAGATTATAAAATTAAATTATAATGTGTTCAAGACTGAAACACCATATAAATTGGAGGGGCCAAGATTGTTATTGAACAAGAGATAAGTATGCCTATCAAACAATTTGATTGCCTCTAAATTTACATGAAAAAGTAATGTAAAGCAAAGAAACTACCAGAATATGGGGCATTGATTTCAGTTTCTTTAACACTCCCTTTATCATTGCCTTGTGGCTCTGAAGTCCCAGAGCTGATTGATTCATCAGCGTGTTCCCCTGTACGAACCATGCCACTGTTTCCCAAACCATGTCCCCAAGGCTGTGCATACAGTGTTAATGATTAAAAGTTCTGTGCTTCTGTTTCTAGCTGCCGATCATTGTTTTTAGATAGTGTGGGCATTATTCTTGACTCTTCACCAAATAACAAATGACCAGATCATCAATCTGTTAGTAACAATCAATTGTCAGAAAGAAGTTCTACCAAAGAAACCAGCATAGATGCAATAATTTTGGGAATTAAAATGAAGGAAACCATAAGCGAAGTATTAACTGAAAACCCAAATGATGCAAAAGTTCAAAGCTTCTCCCTTTACCAGAAATAAAAAGGTAACAAAACATATTTCATTGGTATTCACACTTGATATAAATAAGCTTACACAGGTCTGCAGAAAACAGATAGAAGTACAGAAACAAAATAACAATTAAATGCATAATATAACCTTCTATCGGGCACCTATAGGTCTTTCATCTGTAGAAATTATTTCGAAACCTTGACCCTATTTATTTGTTGAGGTCTTATAACTGTCATGAAGAACAGCAGCTGTAAAATTAACTTTATGACATTATGAGTGTCTCTTCACGAAATATTTCTTTCGATTTAAATTACTGCAAGTGTACGGGTCGTGACAAGTAATAAAGTGGACTTTAGAAGTCCGAGTATTGTCCCACAGAGAAAGAGTAGTTCAATTTTATTTATTTTAGCCTTAACCGAAACTAATTGACTTAAAATTAATTTTAGAATTAAAAGCCCTAATTTTGGAAGAAATCCCCAAATTGAAGAACCCTAATTTCAAATTAAACCCGAATTACTCAAATTCACTTAACGAATGACTCAATTACGAAAATGTTATGAAAATAACTGAAATGTATTGTCAATTTATGAAAATCTATGTAAAACGAATGCACTAGGATCATGAATTCCCAAATAATTTTTAAGTAAACCCTAATTTCTCAATTTTGATAATCCAATGAGAATTTGACAAATCAATGCTCCTAAATCTATTCAATACTCTCTCTCGAGATGTATTGAACCTATTCTCATAAATCACCGGCCTATATTTCTATGACGGATGCAATTATACAAGAATGCATGTAATTTTTTGTGAGCAATTAAAGATTTACATAGGGCATAGGGGTATATTTCTATCCCCTATCGAACCCTATGATGAATTATATATGTTGAGTTTAATCCAATTTTCTCAAATTCAGAATTAAACCACCAAATTCACACAAATTGAATGCACATTAATTGTGGAAACAAATAAATCAATATAATTCATTCAAATGATCCCATCGAACTATGAATTCAAAGTCATGAAATAACAAGTTTAATAATAATTACATGGTTCATGGATCACCTAGTTACAGAAATCTAGCCTATCATGACAAAAATAACGAAATCTATCAAGTTTTGAATAAAATACATCACCACGTTATCAAAACTTAAAGAAATCTTGTAAATCTTTGCATCAATCCTTGTTCTTGCCTTCAAATCCTCTTCAAAATGAATGTTTTTGCCTCCCAATTCGTTCCTGCCGGCTTCTAGATGTTTATTTGCTATTAAAACCCGTCAAAATTAGGTTAACAAAGAAGTTGCAATCATATAAGGAAACTGCAAAAATCTAGCACAAATTATACCTATGCGACCGCATAGGCATAACCCATGCAACCGCATAGGTATATGGATTTTGGCGTTTTTAATCCCTGGAGGGTTACTCGCGACCGCATAGCTTTTCTACTATGCGACCGCATAGTAGAGTGAACTTCCAAATTGAGTCATTTTGATCCTTAAGTTTCATTCCTTCATTCATTGACCTCCTCTCTTTTTTCTAGTTGCTCCAATGTTCCATTATAACTTCTAATTGGTGCTTAGCATGATCAATTGCTTGATGTGTTCATCGGATCAACTTTCAGATAATTACAATTTGGTCCCTGAATTTTCATTTTGCTCCAATTTGGTCCTTTTTCGGCTCTTTTCTCTTGAATTCCACTATTTTCATAGAATCACCTACATTGCATGAATTCGACAAAATTAAGTCACAATTCAATCATTTTACTTGTATTTAAGTCATGTTTGTGATGTAAATAAGTGTGCAAAAACACACTTATCAAACCCCCCAAACTTGAACTATTGTTTGTCCTCAAACAAGATAGTGATATAATTCTGAATAAACATGGCTTAACACCTTGTCTTGGCTCAGGATTGGACTAAGTAATTGATTTTATGAAAATTTATCAGTGCAAAATGACATCAACCTTTACCTGTTAATTGCATACTTAACGTCAACCTTTACCTGTTAAGTGCATACTTGACGTGTGTGTGTGGATTCATGCTAACATATCAAGTTCATGATGAGTTTGAGTCCTGGTCCCAAGTGGTCAAATGTCTCCTTACTCGCTCGAGAGATACACAACCCCCCAAACTTATTCTTTTCACTCAATTATCCCAAGGTTGTGTTTTAAAAATTATGAGTTTACCTAGCTATAGTTCTCACCTCTCGTAGTTTGGATTAATCTCACTATCACAAGTTCACATGTCAACAAGTGAAGGCTTTCCTAGTTTTGATTGCTTCGACACTCAAGATTAAACTAGGTTACTTGTCTCGCCTCAAAGGTATAGTTTCTTCCACCAAATGTCCAAGGGCTTTTCTTCTTGTTATTGTCTCTTTTTGTTTTTCTCACTTTTCTCTGGTTTTCTGGTTTATTATTATTATTATTATTATATTTTTTTTATTTATCATCTTCTCATTTGCTTTCTGTATAACCCATGTAACGAGTTTTAGGCCGGTGACTCCCAAACCAGTTGGTTTTAGGGCACCAGGTTTTAAACCCTTGCAGGCTTATTCACTCGAGTTATAAAGGCTCGATCAGATGACTTTTTATTAACCTCTTTACCTCTTGCTTTCTATATGACCCATGTATCGAGCTCTGGGCCGGTGACTCCCAGATCAGTTGACCTTAGGGCACCAGATTTTGAAATATCCTTACAAGCTTACTTGCTCGAGTCATAAAGGCATGAAAAGAAGTGTCTTATTCTCACAAATTAAGTTTATGCCCTTATTTTTCTAGACATCTGGTATCCAAAACCAACCCTCAATTTAAGATTTTCACCTACTCTTCATCTCACTGATCTAGGCAATCCACACAATAATTCATGCACGGAGCCTCACTTATCTCAATGTTCTCCTATAATAGCTCAACTATTACCAAACTGTCTTAAAGTAGTTTACGGGTTAATTCAATAGAGGGTTATAATTATTTTCCTACTTTTTGCTCAAAACCCCAATCACTTACCTAACATGTAAAGCATGAATGGCGTGCATAAAGAATGTCAAGTTTACATTAGCAAGTATTAGTTGGCCTAATTAACACCGACTCCAAAGTTTTAAAATATACCAATCCAATAGTAACATCATAGCCGGCAAGGCGATTAAACTCACACAAGCATACATAAGCATAATCAATATTCACTCACAAGCATGCATCATGCAACAATCAGTCAAATTAAATCTGGATTGTGGAAATACAATTAATTACATGCCGAATGTCTTTTTCAAATTATGCCACCATCCCCCAAACTTATACAAGACATTGTCCTCAATGCGAAAATTAAAGTTTAGATGGCAGAATTTAAGGAAAATGAGTACAAATGAGGCAAACGATACTCCCCTGATCAATACGGGGGCTGCGATGGAAAGTTAGAACCTGCAGTACCATCAGCTAGAGGTGGAGGTAGGCGCGCCAAGATCTCTCTCATCAGTGCTGACTGCTGTGTCATTTCATCATGGATTCCCTCAACACGTGTTTCCTATCGACCCAGACGCTCCCAAGTTTCATTTACCCTCATCTGGATGTCATCCACCCTGCCCACATACACATTGAGTCGACCGTTCATAGTTTC
Source organism: Olea europaea var. sylvestris (assembly GCF_002742605.1). Lineage (NCBI taxonomy): Eukaryota > Viridiplantae > Streptophyta > Magnoliopsida > Lamiales > Oleaceae > Olea > Olea europaea. The sequence goes on along the minus strand of NW_019263644.1, from coordinate 114,311 downwards.
CATCTCCCTCCTAGCTGCCTAGGCATCCTGGCGAGCAGCACGTGACATATCAGTGGAAATGCAGATGTCACGGTGGGCTGTATGCATCTCAGTCGTCAAAGTCCCCATAGCCTGCTGGAGACTCTGTACGTCTCGGCTGGTTCCCATGGTGGTGGTGAAAATCTGGCGCCACAATTGTGCATTTATCTCAACCTGTGGTGGTGGAGCTTGAGGCATCTCTTGCTCTGCGTGCTCGTGACCTTGCTCTTCCTGCTGTCTACGCCGTTCAATTTCTTACTTTTTCCAGTGCTTTATCCTGGCTCTGTCTTGAGCCTCCAAGGTACTGCGCCTTATGATGGGGCTGGGTTTGGCAGCCACTCCCCGGATGCAATGTTTATACCAGCAGCTATGCATATTCCGAAGATGAGGCTTGGAAAGATCATTGAGCCGTGCCTGTCTCCCAAGGTACCCACATGATGAATCTGATTATAGCAGAGAGTGGCAAGATCAACCTTATTACCTCGCACCAAGTGATAAAGGAATCCAGCTGTGGGATTTGTGAATGTGGTCCTGTGAGAGGTCGGCTCAATGTTATGGCACATAAACAGCCACATGATGGCTATAGATGGTGTCAGCTCAATCTAGTGCCACTCAATGGTGGGAGTGGCCATGCATTTTGTCGCCCCAATAAGATCTTCGCCACTTCATGCCTACTGAAATCACCTGGTATAGGGGTTATGTTGTCCCACGTGAGCTGGTAGTAGTCTTGAATAACCTCGGGTGAAAATGTGATCCATTTTCCCCTGACCCAAGTCTGATGCAGGTGGTCGGACCCTGGTGTGTCAATTTTTGTATTGAAGTTGGCGTAAAATTCCCCTACCAACAATTCATAAATCCGATGTGGCTGCTCCACTACTTTACCCCATCCACAGTTATGCACCAAAGTGGTCAGCGCGAAATCGGGAAAGTCTTCCAATTTAACAGCCCGCTTTGGTGTCACTGTCCATCGACTCACTATATTTTCATATCGGGCTGCTGCCTCGGAAGTCAAAAATATCTGTATCCCTCCTTCAAGCACTTGAGTACGTGCCGTGCCGGATGATGAGCCAATCTTTTCTTTCCCTTTTGAAGTTCTTTTTGGTGGCATCCTGCAAAGTTGGAAAATAGCTAGCATTAAATGTCTTGTTGTACAGCGAGAAATCGCATGAAATGAAAAGCACGTAATTCACAAATCCCCCAAACTTGTTTCAATATGCATGTATACTACCACGGTGTGTAATGAACAACGTATGATGATTAGAATAGTATAAATGTATAGCCCATACGAAAACTAAGAAAATTTGGGTAAATATGCTCATGGTGAAAGGGTTAGAGTCATGATTGAGTGTACACCTTTGGCCCTGGGCACCATTGAGAATTATCAAGATTTTCCCGAATGAGATCTAGCACATACCCAAATTTCAGCTCAATCGGAGTTCGTTTGGTGTGTCAAATGGTAGTGTAAAATAAGGGACGGAGGGTGCTGTGGGCATGCAATGACTTAGCTATTTTGTGTGCATGTGTGTTGATGTTGTCTAAGTCACATTGGTTGGTAATACATCACAACGAGTTATTCCATTCATCTAATAGTCATATGCCATGCTAGATGTTCAGAATTGTATTAGATTACCAAAATGGGCATTTTATCGAACATGTTGTGGGCATTATGAAATCTTTATACATTTGCTAAAAATTACTACGTCACATGGTTCCCCATTCAAAAATCAATTACCAATCTCATACACATTCATCAATCAAATAAAGTCAATGCAACATGTACCAAAATGCCCACAAATTATCAATGTGGCAATGTATCAAACACCTAGCATACATTCTTTAGAAGTCCATATAAAACCCAATACTTCAAAATTCGAATTAACCCATAACACAATTGAATTTCAAATAGTACACTCCATCCACCATCTACGCCCCAATCACCTCAAATTGCAGAAAAACAGTTCGAAAATGACCTAAAAAAAACGAGGCATAATGAAGGAGATTGTCAAAAGTCACACCTTCAAGATGATGTGCTTGAAATGGATGCTTGCTTTGATGAATTTATGCCGAGGTGATTATGAATTTAGTGGGTTTATGTGTGAAATGGGGGTTCCGGGCCCTAAAAATGTCGAAGAAGTGTGTTTGAAGAGTGAATCGATCATGGCTTTAACCATGGCCGTTCCACTTATATGCGGCCGCATAGTTAAAATCTATGCGGTCGCATAGTTATATTGTTTTTGTAATTTTTTCCTCCGGTCGATCGCATAGGCACACTTTTTTTTTCAAAAGAAATAAAATAAAATAAAACAATGCTTCTTTCCCCAAAAAAAATCCGATTTTTGTCCAAATTTTTTTTTTATAAATGACCCGGCTCTCAACGGCCCCAATTTTTTGAAGACATACTTTTAAAACATTGACATGTGAAATTTAGAAAACATAATTTGCCTCGAAATGCGTGAATTCCACACTCAACTACCCAAACAACTCAAATCAATCCGTACTCGTGTGTGATACTTAAGGACTCGTGTGAACAGTGCTTGGACTCTTTAACATGCCTAGATGATCGATGACCACATAACAAAATACTAAATGAATTTGAAAATAAACTTCCTAGTCTAATGTAGAAAGCATAATAAAGTAAATAAAAAGATAAAAAGGATACAGTGGGTTGTCTCCCACCCAGCGCTAAGTTATAGTCGATAGCTCGACTTTTCTGCGGCTGCTTCATTCTGGCGTCTCGAGTTGAACGGTTGACTTTTGGTTAGAGAAGTCACCGCCCCAGTAGTGTTTCAACCTTTACCCATTAACAGTGAAGGTACCCTTATTCTCATGGCTCACTTGTATAGCCCCATATGGTAGGACTTTTGTAACTGTGTAGGGACCCGACCACCGTGATCGTAGTTTTCTTGGGAATAGCTTGAGTCTCGAGTTATACAGTAGTACTTACTGCCCCACTTTGAATACTCGCCTCTGAATGTGCATATCATGCCACTTCTTGGTTCACTCCTTGTAAAGTTTTGCATTTTCATAAGCCTACATTCTAAATTCATCCAACTCATTCAGTTGCAGTAGACGCTTTTCACCGGCAGCATTCAAGTCCATATTTAACTATTTCATAGCCCAATATACCCGATGCTCCATTTCTAATGGCAGATGGCATGCTTTCCCAAAGACTAGGCGGTATGGAGACATGCCGATCGGGGTCTTGAATGCTGTTCTGTAAGCCCATAATGCATCGTCTAGCTTTTTAGACCAATCCTTTCTAGATGAATTCACAGTGACTTCTAGTATTCTCTTCAGCTGCCGATTAGATACCTCAACTTGCCCGCTGGTTTGTGGATGATAAGGAGTAGCAACGCGGTGTTTAACAACATATTTATTCAACAACTGCTCAAACTGGCGATTATAGAAATGCTTGCCCCCATCGTTGATTATAGCCCGCGGTGTACCATATCGGGTGAAAATATATTTCTTCAAGAATCCAATTACTATCTTTGAGTCATTTGTTGGCAATGCAATTGCTTCCACCCATTTTGAGACGTAATCCACTGCCACCAAGATATACTGATTTGAGAACGAAGGGGGGAAAGGTCCCATGAAGTCAATTCCCCAAACATCAAATATCTCCACTTCCAAAATATTGTTCAGTGGCATTTCATTTCTCTTCGAGATATTCCCAGTGCGTTGACATCTGTCACACCTCTTAACAAACTAAATGTGTCTTTAAATAGTGTAGGCCAGTAAAAACGTGATTGTATAATCTTTGCAGCTGTTTTTGAAGCTCCAAAGTGTCCTGCATATGCGGATGAGTGACAGTGCTCGAGAATCTCATGTACTTCTTCTTCAGGTACGCACCTCCTCACTATCTGATCAGCTCCTCATCTATAGAGAATTGGATCCTCCCAGAAATAGTATTTTAACTCGGCGAAGAATTTTTTTCTTTGGTGACTGGAGAAGTCAGGCGGTGGAATGGAACTGGCCAAGTAATTGACAATATCTGCGTACTAAGGTGCTTCATCCACTCTCAACATCTGTTCATCCGAGAAGATCTCATTTATATCCACTAAATCTTCCATCTCCCCAGGTTCTAGTCTGAATAGGTGATTCACTACTACGTTCTCGGTGCCCTTTTTGTCTCGTATCTCAATGTCAAATTCTTGCAATGACAACACCCAACGAATTAATCTTGACTTTGCATCCTTCTTTGTGAGCAGATACTTCAATGCAGCATGATCAATATAGACGATGACTTTAGACCCGACGAGGTATGACCTGAATTTGTCGAATGCAAATACCACAGCCAATAGCTCCTTTTCAGTGGTTGCATAATTTATTTGTGCATCATTTAGAGTTCTGCTTGCATAGTAGATCACATGAAAAATCTTGTTCCTCCGTTGTCCCAATATTGCACATACAGCGTGATTACTTGCATCACACATCAATTCAAAAGACAATTCCCAGTCTGGTGCTACAATTACTGGTGCTGTCGTAAGCTTTTCCTTTAAAGTGTTGAAGGCTGTGAGACAATCCTCATTGAACTCAAAGATTACATCTTTCATTAGCAAATTGCACAAAGGTTTAGTGATCTTCGAGAAATCTTTTATAAACCTCCGGTAGAACCCAGCGTGCCCCAAAAAAATTGCGAACTCCTTTAACTGATGTAGGCAGTGGTAATTTCTCAATCACTTGAATTTTTACCTTGTCTACCTCAATTCCTTTTGCCGATATCCTATGCCCAAATACAATGCCTTCCTGCACCATAAAGTGGCATTTTTCCGAATTTAAAACCAGGTTAGTCTCCTTGCATCTCTGTAAGACCAAATTCAAGTGGTTTAGACATTCATCAAATGAAGATCCAAATACTGAGAAGTTGTTCATGAAAACCTCGATAAACCTTTCAATCATATAAGAGAATATTGCCATCATGCACCTCTGAAATGTGGCTGGAGCGTTGCAAAGACCAAAAGGCATCCTACGATAAGCAAAAGTACCGTAGGGGCAAGTGAAAGTGGTCTTCTCCTGATCCTCTGGTGCGACAGGTATCTGATTATAGCCCAAGTATCCATCAAGAAAGCAGTAGTGTGAATGTCCAGCCAACCTCTCCAACATCTGATCAATGAATGGGAGTGGGAAGTGATCCTTTCGTGTAGCTGCATTGAGTTTGCGATAGTCAATGCAAACTCTCCAACCCGTAACTGTTTTGGTGGGAATTAGTTCATTCTTCTCATTTTTCACCACTGTGATTTTCCCTCTTTCGGTACCACTTGAACAGGGCTGATCCATGCACTATCCGAAATTGGGTAGATAATTCCTGCATCCAATAACTTCCGTATCTCTGCCCTGACCACTTCCTTCATGTTTGTTTAATCTTCTCTGACTTTCTATGCTAGGCTTGCAATTTTCCTCCATTAAAATTTTATGCAGACACAGGGAAGGACTGATTCCTTTAATGTCAGCTATTGTCCAACCAATCGCCGTCTTGTTCTTTCTAAGTACCCTGAGCAATTTTTCCTCCTCCATCTCACCGACTGTGTTCGAAATGATTACTGGAAGTGTATCTGACTCTCCTAAATAAGCATATCTGAGATGTGGCGGTAGTTGTTTGAGTTCTAAAACTGGCGGCTGCTGAACTGAAGGTAGTGGCTTTGTGTTTCCTATCCCCAGTTCCTCGAAGTGCCTCTTTCATGTGTATGGAGGGTTGGTCTCCATAAATCTTGCACATGTTTCAACTTCAAAAGACTCTGATTGGATTGATTGGGATTGTGCAATACATGCCTCATAGGCATCAGATGGACCGTGTAGTAAGAATGTTTCTTGTACTGCCTTGTCAATAATGTCAACTTGATAACAGCTGTCAGATTCTGCTGGTAATTTCATTGCCTTGAATACATTGAATGATATGCGCTCCTCTAATTGAATGATATGTGCTCCTCTCCCAATCTTAAAATCAACTGACCTCTTTGAACATCAATTAACGCTTTCCCTGTTGCCAGAAATGGTCTACCAAGTATTAATGGAACGTCCTTGTCCTCTTCCATGTCTAGGATAAGAAAGTCCGCTGGGAATATGAACTTTTCGCCTTGATGAGTACATCGTCAATTATCCCTTTGGGGTGTGTCAGTGATCTACCTGCTAGCTGAAGTGTCACAGTAGTGGCTTTAGCTTCCCCCAAGCCAAGTTTCCTAAAAACAGACAGAGGCATTAAATTAATACTTGCACCAAGGCCACATAATGCTTTATCGAAATAAAATTCACCAATAGTACAAGGAACAGTAAAACTCCCTGGATCTTTCAGTTTTGGTGGGAGCTTATTTTGGATTCTGGCACTGCATTCCTCTGTAAGCATTACTGTCTCATGGTCCTCCACTTGCGTTTATTTGAGATAATATCCTTAAGAAACTTCGCGTAGCTAGGCATTTGGAATAGTGCATCTGCTAGCAGGATGTTGATATGGAGCGTTTTGAAGACTTCTAGGAATTTTTTATATTGTTGCTCCATTTTTTGTTTCTTCAACCGCTGTGAAAAGGGAATTGGAGGCTCGTACGGGTTGACCGTGCTCTTGGCCTTATCCTTTGATTTTTCTAAATCTTCACTTGGAGTTGATTCCTTTACAGCAATCTCATCTTTAGCAGGGGGGATGTTTCTCCAATCACCCCCGGTCTCTTGACATGGATTTCAAGTAATTACACTCCACTTCGAGTTGTAATGGTCTTGGCTTGCTCTTTAGGATTGATTTCTGTATTACTTGGTAAGTTACCTGGTGTTCTGCTAGTCAATGCGATGTCTAGCTGCCCCATCTAAGTTTCCAAATTTTTGATGGCTGCATTTTGATTTTGAAGTGTAGCTTCGGCCTTCTCCATGAATTTTCCTATCATATCTTCCAATTGAGGCCTCTTCTCCTGTTGTTGAAATTGTCCCTGTGGTTTATTCTGATTCTGGTTGCTCCAAGAGAAGTTGGGATGTTTCTTCTAGCTGGGATTGAAAGTCTTACCATATTGATTATGTTGCTGGCGTTGTCCCCACTGTGCGTAATCTGCTTGCTCAATTCCTTGCATGAGTATTGGGCAATCTGATGTTTTGTGCTCGGCTCCACATTCCTCACAATTGTTCTTCTTAGCTTGTGATGCTTGTGATATGCTTTCCACCTTGTGATACAGAGAATCAATTTTTGTAGATATTGCTGAATAAGCATCCACCTCATAGACACCTGGAGTTTTCTTTGGAATCGCCCACTCAGAAGACCACATGGCTGATGTGGTAGCCATTCGCTCAAATAATTCCAATGCCCCGTCAACTGTTCTTGTGGATATTGAGCCATCTGACGCTGAATCTACCATGCTCTTATGGTATGGAAGTAATCCTGTGTAGAAGAATCGAATCTGGGTCTTTTTATCCAACCCATGCTGAGGGCATTTTCGGAGCATGTTTTTAAATCTGTTACAGGCTTCATCAAATGATTCAGTCTCTCCTTGATTGAATACTGATATATCATGTCTCAGTTTTGCTATCTTGGCTGGGGAGAAGAACTTTGTGCAGAACTTGTGTGCCAGCTCATTTCATGTAGTGATACTTGCAACCGGGAGTGAATCCAACCATTCAAGTGCTCTGTCTCGTAACGTATGTGAAAAAAGCCTCAACCTAATAGAGTCATCCGAAATCCCTTGGTATCTGAAATGTTGACACATATCCAGAAATCGAGATACGTGTGTGTGTGGGTTCTCCTCAGCCTTGCCATAAAATTGGTGTCCATTTTGAAACAGCTGTATCACATTGGTCTTCAACTGAAAATTAGGTTGCCCAAACGGTGGATACACTATGCTGGACTGGCTTTGAATCACTTGAGGAGTCAAGAAATCCCCCAGAATCTCATTCCCCTCGTCCATTGCCTCTCCTTCGTTAGCATGAATCATGGGATTGTTTAATTCGTTGGCCATTTGTACTTGTGCTTCTCGGTGATCTCTTTGTTCTCGATGAAAGGTGCGCTTAATTTCAGGATCAGCTGGAATCAATTCTCCTCCAGACAATCGTGACATGCAAATCTGAAAATTAAAACCAGTACGAGCACTGAGATTCAAACAATTTAATTAACTAAAACACAAATAGAGGATAATAACCTAAAATAAAAATAAAAAAAACAAAATTATGCTAGTAAAATAAAAATTGAGTTTGAATTAGTGCCTCAAGAAATAAAATTAAACTAAACTCAATCCCCGGCAACGGCGCCAAAAACTTGTTCGCGAAATATTTCTTTCGATTTAAATTACCGCAAGTGTACGGATCGTGACAAGTAATAAAGTGGACTTTAGAAGTCCGAGTATCGTCGCACAGAGAAAGAGTAGTTCAATTTTATTTATTTTAGCCTTAACCGAAACTAATTGACTTAAGATGAATTTTAGAATTAAAAGCCCTAATTTTGGGAGAAATCCTCAATTAGATTCGGTTAAGGTCACATAAGTCTAAGTAGAGCTAATTCAATCCTCGTGGGAACGATACTTGGACTCATAGTCCATTTTTAAAACTTGTTCGCAAAATATTTCTTTCAATTTTAAAACCCACCGCAAGTGTACGGTTCGTTAACAAGTAGTAAAGTAACAATTAAATCAATTTACCTGTATTTAAGTCATGTTTGTGATGTAAATAAGTGTGCAAAAACACACTTATCAAACCCCCCCAAACTTGAACCATTGTTTGTCCTCAAACAAGATAGTGATATAATTCTGAACAAACATGGCTTAACACCTTGCCCTGGCTTAGGATTGGACTCAGTAATTGATTTTATGAAAATTTATCCGTGCAAGATGACATCAACCTTCAACTGTTAAGTGCATACTTGACGTGTGTGTGTGGATTCATGCTAACATATCAAGTTCATGATGAGTTTGAGTCCCGACCCCAAGTGGTCAAATGCCTCCTTACTCGCTCGAGAGATACACAACCCCCCAAACTTATTCTTTTCACTCAGTTATCCTGGGCTTGTGTTTAAAAATTATGAGTTTACCTAGCTTTAGTTCTCACCCTCTCGTAGTTTGGATTAATTTCACTATCACAAGTTCACACATCAACAAGTGAAGGCTCTCCTAGTTTTTGATTGCTTCGACACTCAAGACTAAGCTAGGTTACTTGCCTCGCCTCGAAGGTATAGTTTCTTCCACCAATTGTCCAAAGGCTTTTCTTCTTGTTATTGTCTCTTTTTGTTTTTCTCACTTTTCTATGGGTTTTTTTTCCTTATCATCTTCTCATTTTGCTTTCTATATAACCCATGTAACGAGTTTTAGGCTGGTGACTCCTAAACCAGTTTGTTTTAGGGCACCAGGTTTTAGACCCTTGCAGGCTTATTCACTCGAGTTATAAAGGCTCGATCAGATGACTTTTTATTAACTTCTTTACTTCTTGCTTTCTATATGACCCATGTATTGAGCTTTAGGCTGGTGATTCCCAGATAGTTGACCTTAGGGCACCAGATTTTGAAATATCCTTACAGGCTTACTTGCTCGAGTCATAAAGGCTGAAAAAAAAAGAAGTGTCTTATTCTTACAATTAAGTTTATGCCCTTATTTTTCTAGACATCTGGTATCCAAAACTAATCCTCAATTTAAGATTTTCACCTACTCTTCATCCCACTGGTCTAGACAATCCACACAATAATTCATGCACCGAGCCTCACTCATTTCAATGTTCACCTATAATAGTTTAACTATCACCAAACTGTCTTAAGGTATTTTACGGGTTTATCCAATAGAGGGTTATAACTATCTCTCTACTTTATGCTCAAAACCCCAATCACTTACCTAACATGTCAGCATGAATGACATGCATAATGAATGTCAAGTATTGCATCAACAAGTATAGGTTAGCCTAATTAGCACCGATCCCAAAGTTCTGAAATGTACCAATCCAATAGTAACATCATAGCCGGCAAGGCGATTAAGCTCACACAATCATACATAAGCATAATCAATATTCACTCACAAGCATGTTTCATGCAGCAATTAGTCAAAATAAACCTAGATTGTGGAAATGCAATTAGTTACATGCCGAATGTCTTAATCAAATTATGCCACCATCCCCCAAACTTATACAAGACATTGTCCACAATGTGAAAAAATAAGTTTAGAAGGCAGAATTTAAGGAAAATGAATACAAATGAGGCAAACGATACTCCCCTGATCAAAACGGGGGCTGTGATGGTAAGCTAGATCCTGCAGTATCATCAGCCGGAGGTGGAGGTAGACGCGCCAAGATCTCTCTCATCAGTACTGACTGCTGTGTCATTTCGTCGTGGATTCCCTCAACACGTGTCTCCAACCGGCCTAAACGCTCCCAAGTTTCATTTACCCTCATCTAGATGCCATCTACCCTGCCCACATACACACTGAGTCGACCGTTTATAGTGTCCATCTCCCTCATAGCTGCCTGGGCATCCTGGCGAGCAGCACGTGACATATCAGTGAAAATGCGGATGTCACGGTGGGCTGTATGCATCTCAGTCGTTAAAGTCACCATAGCCTGCTGGAGACTCTGCACGTCTCGGCTAATCCCCGTGGTGGTGGTGAAAATCTGGCGCCTCAACTGTGCATTCAACTCAGCCTGTGATGGAGGAGCTTGAGGCATTTCTTGCTCGGCTTGCTCGTGACCTTGCTCTCCCTGCTGTCTGCACCTCTCAATTTCTTGCTTCTCCCAATGCTTTAACCTGGCTCTGTCTTGGGCCTCCAAAGTACTGCGCTTTATGGTGGGGCTGTGTTTGGCAGCCACCTCCCCGGATACAATGTTTATACCAGCAGCTATGCAAATTCCGGAGATGAGGCTTGGGAAGATCATTGAGCTATGTCTATCACCCAAAGTACCCACATGATGTATCTGATCATAGCAAAGAGTGGCAAGGTCAACCTTATTACCTCGCACCAAGTGGTAAAGAAATCCAGCTGTGGGATCTGTGAATGTGGTCCTATGAGAGGTAGGTTCAATGTTGTGGCACATGAACAGCCACAGGATTGCTGTAGACGGTGTAAGCTCAATCTGATGCCACTCGGTAGTGGGGAGTGGCCATGCATTCTGTCACCCCAATAAGATCTCCGCCACTTCAGGCCAATTGAAGTCACCTGGTACAGGCGTTACGTTTTCCTACGTGAGCTGGTAGTAGTCTTGAATAACTTCGGGTGAGAATGTGATCCATTTTCCCCGGACCAAAGTCTGATGTAGGTGATCGGACCCTGGTGTGTCAATTTCAGTATTGAAGTTGGCGTAAAATTCCCCCACCAACAATTCATAACTCCGATGTGGCTGCTCCACTATTTTATTCCATCCACAGTTCTGCACCAAAGTAGTTAGCTCAAAACCAGGAAAGTCTTCTAACTTAACAGCCCGTTCTGGTGTCACTATCCATCGACTCACTATGTTTTCATAACGGGCTGCTGCCTCGACAGTTAAAAATCTTTGTATACCTCCTTCAAGCACACGAGTGCGTGCTGTGCCGGATGATGAGCCGACCTTCTCCTTTTCTTTAGAAGTTCATTTTGGCGGCATCCTGCAAAGTTGGAAAATAGCTAGCATTAGACATCTTGATATATAGCGAGAAATCGCATGAAATGAAAAGCACGTAAAGCACAAATCCCCCAAACTTGTTTCAATAAGCATGTATACTACCACGGTGTAATGAACAATGTAGGAAAATTAGAGTAGTATAAATGTATAGTCTATATGAAAATATAAGAAAATTTTGGGAGAATATGCTCATAGTTAAAGGGTTGGAGTCATGGTTGAGTGTACACCTTCGGCCCCGGGCACCATCGAGAATTATCAAGATTGTCCCAGGCAACCTCTGGGCATATGAAAGTATGCAATGAGGCCTAGCACATATTCAAATTTCAGCCCAATCGGGGTTCGTTTGGTGTGTCAAATAGTAGGGTAAAATAAGGGACGGAGGGTGCTGTGGGCATGTTATGACCTAGCTATCTTTATGCATGTGTGTGTTGATGTTGTCTAAGTCATATTGTTTGGTAATACGTCACAACAAGTTATTCCATTCATCGAATAGTCAAATGCCATGCTAGATGTTCATAAATGTAATAGATTACCAAAAATGGGCATTTTATCGAACATGTTGTATGCAATGTGAGACCTTCATATACTAGCCCAAAGGTTACTAGTTTACATGGTTCCCCATTCAAAAACATTCACCAAATGCATACACATCCATCAATCAAATGAAGTTAATGCAAAGTATACCAAAATACCCAAAAAGGAACAATGTGGCAATTTATCAAACACATTGCATGCATTCCTTAGAAATCTATATAAAATTCAATAACTCAAAAATTCGAATTACCCCAAGACACAATTGAATTGTAAACAATACATTTCATCCATCATCAACTCCCCAAGCACCCCAAAATGCAGAAAATCAATTCGAAATAACGTAAACCAACGAGTATAATGGAGGTGATAGGTAAGAGAAATACCTTCAAGATGATGCTCAACCCTAAATTTGAGATCCTTGTGTAGTGTAGGTGATTGAGATGTAATCAAGTGTAGAAATTTGATTCAAGATGAAATTGGGTGAGAGAGAATGTGTGATGAATGAATTGGAAGTGAGAACAAAATGATAGGGTGTGTGTTAAAAACCCACGCCGTTTTTGATCTATGCGACCGCATAGACATACCCTTTTTTTTTTTTAAAGAACTAAAATAAAAGAAATAAAAAGAGTGCCATTTTTGTCCAATTTTTTTTTTTTTTTGAAAAAAATAGACCCGACTCTCAACGCCCCCAAATTGTTTAGAAACATATTTTTAAAATATGTGAATTTTAGAAAACATATTATTCCTCGAAATACGTGAATTCCACAGTCAACTACCCAAAACAACGTGAATCAACCCGAACTTGTGTGTGATTCTTAATGACTCGTGTGCACAGTGCTTGAACTCTTTGAAGTGCCTAGATGAGTGATGACCACATAACGGAATACTAAATGAATGTGAATATAAACTTCCTAAGTTAATGCAGAAAACATAATGAAGTAAATAAACAAATAAAAAGTTTTTGACTCGCCTCGCCTATATTCCAAAAAAATTGAAAATTTTGACTTGAAAAGAGAAATATGCTTATCGAAAACTTGGCACCAAAACCGATTTTTCATAAATGTTATCCCGCATTCTGAAAGCTTAACCAAAACGAACATCTTCGCACATCAGAATGCGTGACACACACTCGAACACCCAAACACTTCATTTAGCACCCATTCATGCAACATTAAACGTGTAATGCCTAGGCTGTCATGCAAAATATGATCGTTGACCTAAGAAACAAACTAAACTCAAACGAATTCCTAAACTAATGCAATGCAATAAAATAAATTTAAGGATAAAGTGGGTTGCCTCCCACTCAGCGCTAGGTTATAGTCGATAGTTCGACTTTACCGTATTGCATTATTCTGGCGATCCAAGATGGACGGTAGACTTGTCCTTTGAGAAATCACCACCCCAGTAGTGCTTCAAACGCTGTCCATTAACTTTGAATGTCCCCTTGCCGTCGTGAGTGATCTCAACCGCTCCATGTGGAAACACTTGTGTAATGGTATATGGACCAGACCATCTCGATCTCAATTTTCCTGAAAACAGTTTAAGCCTGGAGTTGTAGAGTAGCACTTTTTTCCCTACCTTAAAGTCACGCCTCTGGATATGCATGTCATGCCATTTCTTGGTACGCTCTTTGTAGATCTTTGAGTTCTCGTAGGCTACCATTCTGAGCTCATCCAGTTCATTCAGTTGTAACAGCCGTTTTTCACCCGCAGCCTTCAAATCCAAGTTCAACTTCTTCATTGCCCAGTAGGGATGATGTTCGATCTCAAGAGGTAGGTGACATGCTTTCCTAAAAACCAGTCGATATGGTGACATTCCTATAGGGGTCTTGAATGCAGTCCTGTAGGCCCACAAGGCATTATCCAGTTTCTTTGACCAATCCTTTCGTGATGAGTTGACTGTGACTTCGAGTATTCGCTTCAATTGCCTATTGGATACTTCGACCTGTCCGCTGGTTTGGGGATGGTATGCGGTGGCTATACGATGCTTAACGCCATATTTCGCTAACAACTGCTCGAACTGATGATTGCAGAAATGTGTGTCCCCGTCACTGATTATGGCTCTTGGTGTTCCAAACCGGGTAAAAATGTTCTTCTTTAAAAACTCAATCACCACTTTCCCATCATTAGTAGGTAGTGCAACAGCCTCGACCCATTTCGATACATAATCTACAGCCACTAATATGTATTGATTTGAAAAAGATGGTGGAAATGGTCCCATGAAGTCGATCCCCCAGACGTCGAATAATTCCACCTCTAAGATACTATTCAAAGGCATCTCATTTCTTCTAGATATGTTACCCGTGCGCTGACATCGGTCACACCTTTTCACAAATTCAAAAGCATCTTTAAAGAGTGTAGGCCAGTAAAAACCTGATTGAAGAATCTTCGCAGCTGTTTTCGAAGCACCAAAATGCCCTGCATATATAGATGAGTGACAGTTTTCTAATATCAAAGGCACCTCTTCCTCTGGTACACAGCGACGAACAATTTGATCAGCCCCCCGCCTGTAGAGAATGGGATCTTCCCAAAAATAATACTTCAATTCAGCGAAGAATTTCTTCTTCTGGTGACTTGAATAATCTGGAGGTATGATAGACCTGGCTAAATAGTTAACTATATCTGCAGACCAGGGTGTTTCCATCACACCAAAAATCTGTTTGTCTGGGAAGATTTCGTTTATTTCCACTGTCTCTGTCCGTTCTGTGTCCTTAAGCCGAGATAGGTGGTCCGCCACCACGTTTTCACTGCCTTTCTTATCCTTAATTTCCAAGTCAAACTCTTGAGGTAGTAATATCCAACGAATGAGATGTGGCTTAGCATCCTTCTTTTCCATTAAGTACCTGATAGCGGCATGATCTGTGTAGACTATGACTTTCGACCCCACAAGGTATGATCGAAATTTGTCAAATGCATAGACTACAGCAAGAAGCTCTTTCTCCGTAGTGGCATAATTTAACTGAGCATCGTTCAAAGTCTTACTTGCATAGGGGATCACGTGAAATAACTTATTCCTTCGTTGACCCAACACGGCTCCCACAGCATAATCACTGGCGTCACACATTAATTCAAATGGCAGATTCCAATCCGGTGTGATAATTACAGGTGCTGACGTCAACTTCTCTTTCAAAGTGTTAAAGGCCTGCAGACACTCATCAGTAAACTCAAATGTGGATTCCTTCATCAATAAACAGCACAGAGGTTTGGCAATTTTTGAGAAATCCTTGATAAATCTTCTATAGAACCCTGCATGACCAAGAAAACTACGAACACCTTTTACTGATGTAGGTGGAGGTAGTTTCTCGATTACTTGAATCTTTGCTCTATCCACTTCAATGCTCTTCGCCGAGATTCGATGCCCTAGTACGATGCCTTCTTGTACCATATAGTGACATTTCTCCCAATTCAACACCAAGTTGGTCTCCGTACACCGTTGTAGCACAAGACTTAGATGCTCCAAACACTCATCAAATGAAGATCCAAGCACAGAGAAGTCATCCATGAATACCTCGATGAATTTCTCAATTATGTCTGAGAAAATAGCCATCATGTAGTGCTGAAAGGTAGCGGGAGCGTTGCATAATCCAAATGGCATCCTTTCGTATACAAAGGTGCCATAGGGACAAGTGAAAGTGGTCTTCTCCTGATCGTCTGGTGCCACTGGAATCTGATTATACCCGAAGTACCCATCTAGGAAACAGTAATGTGAATGTCCCGCTAATCTCTCCAACATCTGATCAATGAACGGTAATAGAAAGTGATCCTTTCGAGTAGCTGTGTTAAGTTTACGGTAGTCAATGCAAACTCTCCATCCAGTCACTGTCCGTGTAGGAATCAACTCATTTTTCTCATTTTCTATCACCGTGATTCCTCTTTTCTTGGGGACAACTTGCATCGCACTGATCCATGCACTATCTGATATTGGATAAATAATGCCTACATCGAGCAACTTCAATACCTCAACTCTAACCACTTCCTTCATGTGTGGATTCAATCTCCGCTGCCCATCAATGCTTGGTTTGAATTTTTCCTCCATGAGTATCTTATGCATGCATATAGACGGGCTGATCCCTTTGATATCTGCAATTGACCATCCAATGGCTGTTTTATTCTTCCTTAGCACCCGAAGTAATTTCTCTTCCCCTACCTCACTGACAGTGCTTGATATAATAACCGATAGTGTAGAAGATTCCCCCAGGTACGCATATCGAAGATGTAGTGGCAGTTGTTTGAGTTCCAATTTGGGAGGTTTCACAATAGATGGCACTGATTTTGCAGTCCTAGTTCCCAGCTTTTCATAGTAGCGTCTGCGCATATATGGCTGGTTACTCTCCAAAAATCGAGCACATGTCTCAATCTCACTTGAATCAGAATGGGTGGATTGTGAATGTGCAATGCATGCCTCGTATGCATCGAAAGGATGATGTAGCCGAAATGTGTCTTGAACTATTTGGTTGACTACATCGATCTGGAAACAACTGTCTGACTCAGTAGGGAATTCATTGCTTTGAACACGTTGAATGAGATTTGCTCATCACCAAGCCTCAATATCAGCTGCCCCTTCTGAACATCTACAATCGCTCTCCCAGTGGCTAAGAAAGGTCGCCCCAAAATGAGTGGAACATCCTTATCTTCTTCCATGTCCAAGATAAGAAAATCGGCTCGAAATATGAACTTATCCACTTTTACCAGCACGTCTTCAACGATTCCTCTTGGATGTGTAAGGGATCTATCTGCTAACTGCAATGTCACTGTTGTGGCTTTTGCTTCTCCCAAGCCGAGTTTCCTGAAAATAGAAAGAGGCATTAGATTAATACTTGCACCCAAATCACACAAAGCTTTATCAAAATGACAGTCTCCAATAGTGCAGGGTACAGTAAAACTCCCTGGATCTTTCAGTTTTGGAGGTAGCTTTTTCTGGATTCTGGCGCTGCATTCCTCAGTCAACATTACTGTTTCGTGTTCTTCTATCTTTTGCTCATTGGAGAGGATATCCTTCAGGAATTTTGCATAATTTGGCATCTGGACAAGTGCTTCAGCAAATGGGATGTTGATGTGCAGTTTCTTGAAGACTTCAAGGAACTTACTGTATTGCTGATCCATTTTATGCTTTCTCAACCTTTGTGGAAACGGAATAGAAGGCTCATGAGGGTTAACAGGATTAGTATTTTTACCCTGTGATGTCTTGGAATTCTTCTTAACCTCATCTCCTGTTGCATTGTCAGTTTGCTCCACAATTTCTTCCTCCAAGGTTGGCGTTGATTCCTTGTTGGCTCCCGAACTTTTTACATGTGGTTCCGACAGTTGTACTCCACTTCTGGTTGTTATAGCCTTTGCATGTTCCTTAGGGTTAATTTCAGTATTGTTGGGTAGGTTTTCCGGTGCTCTACCTGTCATGGAAATTGCCATCTGTCCCACTTGTGTCTCCAAGTTCTTGATCGCTGCACTTTGATCTTGAAGCATTGTTTCCGTCCTTCGCATAAATTGGTTATTGGCTTCCATGTACTGATTGGTTTGTCCATAAATTTCTCGAACATATCCTCCAATGGTGGCTTTTTGTCTTGCTGCTGATATTGCCCTTGTGGTCTGTTTTGATTCTGATTAGCCCACGAGAAATTTGGGTATTTTCTCCAGCCTGGATTGAAGGTTTCTGAATGTGGGTTATTCTGCTGGCGTTGACCCCATTGTGCGAATTCTGCATGTTCTACTCCTTGTGCTAGAATTGGGCAAGTAGCATTACTGTGATCTGCTCCACATTCTTCACAACTCTGCTTCATAACTTTCTTAGCAGTGGCGGTTTGTGAAATGCTTTCAACCTTATGGAATAAGGAATCTATTTTTGCCGACAGTGCTGAGTAAGTATCTACTTCATACACCCCAGGTGCTCTCTTCTGAACTACTCGATCTGTAGACCACATAGCTGAAGTTGTAGCCATCCTCTCAAACAGCTCCCAGGCTCCATCAATTGTTTTTGTAGAGATAGAGCCGTCAGATGATGCATCTACCATACTCTTGAATGATGGGAGTAATCCAGTGTAGAAAAATCTGATCGGGTCTTCTTGTCAAAGCCATGTTGCGGGCACTTCCTTAACATGTTCTTGAAACGGTTCCATGCCTCTTCAAATGATTCTGACTCGATCTGGTTGAATATTGAGATGTCATGCCGCATTTTAGCTACTTTAGCTGGCGAGAAGAACTTGGTGCAGAATTTATGAGCTAGCTCGTTCCAAGTAGTGATGCTTCCGACAGGGAGTGAATCCAGCCATTCAAGTACTTTATCCCTCAAGGTGTGTGGGAACAAGCGCAGTCTTATAGCATCATCGGAGATACCTTCGTATCTGAAGTGTTGACACATATCAAGAAATCGAGATATGTGTGTATGCGGATTCTCATTAGCCATCCCATGGTATTGATGCCCATTCTGAAACAGTTGAATCACGTTTGTCTTCAGTTGGAAGTTCGGTTGCCCAAATGGAGGATATACAATACTAGATTGACTTTGCACCACCAATGGTGCCATGAAATCCCCAAGTACCGTATTTCCATCCTCTTCCACTGCCAAACCTTCGTTGAGTGGAATTCCTGGTCGATTTTGCTCGTTAGCCATTTGTTGTACCACTCTTGCTTCCCTTTTCCTGTGACGGAATGTGCATTCGATCTCTGGATCTATAGGGACCAAGTCTTGATCAGGTGCTCCTTGCATACAAACCCTGATATGGCAGAATTAACACAAAAATTCAATATAAACAATAATAAAATAAATCTAATAAAATTAACAAGTACTAAACTAAATAAGTTCGAATTAGTGTCACAAAAGATAGAATTAAAACTAAAATTCAATCCCCGGCAACGACGCCAAAAATTTGTTCGCGAAATATTTCTTTCAATTTTAAAACCCACTGAAAGTGTACGGTTCGTTAACAAGTAGTAAAATGGACTATGAGTCCAAGTATCGTTCCCACGAGGATTGAATTAGCTCTACTTAGACTAATGTGACCTTAACCGAATCTAATTGAATGAAAATTTGGTTTAAATGTGAAAACCCCTAATTGTGGGAGAAATCCCCAATTTGAAACCCTAATTTTTAAAGAAACCCCTAATTTCGAAATTGGAAACCCTAATTTCGAAATTTCACTAATTGAATGACTCAAAAACTCAATTAAAATGTAAATACGCAATTTTGGAAGTTAATGTATAGAAATAAATTGAAATGCAATCATTAGGATCTCGAATCCCCAATTGACGATTAAAAACCCTAATTTCACAAATTCAACGAATCGATGGAAAAATGCCAATTCAATGTTCCTAAACCTATCCAATATACTCTCTCGATATATATTGAATCTACTCTTGCACACCACCAGCCTATATTTCTATGGATGATGCAAATATACAAGAATGCATGAATTTTTATGAACACCTTATGAATTGCACAAAGCATAGGCGTATATTTCTATCCCCTATCGAACCCTATGTTAATTTATATTATTTCGAATCTATTCCCCTTCTTTCGAATGCAAAGAATAAATCATCTAAACTCACATAACATATGGCCAATAATTATGGAAGCAATCAAATCATATAAATCAAACAATTGTCCAATCGAAACTTTATATTGAATTTATGAAATAAAGGAGATTAAATAATCAAAGGTTCATCGATTTCCTAATGAATAAAAACCCTAGCCTATGATCATAATTACAGAATCAAGAATTGAAACGAAATTAAAAGATATAATGAATACACCCATATGATAATCCTTCAATTTTGTGTGTAATCTTTAATTCCTTCTTGAATCCTTGTGAAATCAAGTCCAAGATCGTGTTTCTTGCCTTCAAATTGAGTGTATTTCTTCTCCCTGGTCGTTCCTCCGGCTTCTGGATGTCTTGTTGCTATTTAAACCCGTCCAAATTAGGTCACCAAAGGAGTTGCAATCGTATAAGGAAAGTGCAAAATTCGGTAAAATTTATATCCTTGCGACCGCATAGGTTTAATAAAAATGCCCTTTTTCACTCGTGACCGCATAGGTTTTATACTATGCGGTCACATAGTATAGCTAGCTTCTAGTTTAATTCATTTTGGTCCTCAAGTTTCATTCCTTCACTCCTTGACCTCCTCTCTTGTTCCTAGTTACTCCAATGGTCCCTTATAACTTCCAATTGTGCTTAGCTTGATCAATTGCTTGATGTGTTCATCGGGTCAACTTTCAGATAATTTCAATTTGGTCCCTAAATTTTCTCTTTGCTTCAATTTGGTCCTTTTCGGCTCTTATCTCCTGGATTTCACTATTTCCATAGAATTTTCTACATTGCATGAATTTGACAAAGTTAAGTAACAATTAAATCAATTTACCTGTATTTAAGTCATGTTTGTGATGTAAATAAGTGTGCAAAAACACACTTATCACTACGGCTCAGGATTGGACTAAGTGTTTGATTTGATGAAGATATATCAGTGCAAAAATGACATCAACCTCCGCCTGTTAAATGCGTACTTGACGTGTGTGTGTGAGTTCATGCCAACATATTAGGTTCATGATGGATTTGAGTCCCGACCCCAAGTGGTCAATTCTATCCTTACTCGCTCGAGAGATACACAACCCCCCAAACTTATGTTTTTTTTTTTTCACTCAATTATCCCAGGGTTGTGTTTCGAAACTAGGCATTCACATAGATGTAGTCCTCACCCTCTTGTAGTTTGGATTAATCTCACTATCACAAGTTTACATTTCAACAAGTGAAGGCTTTCCTAAGTTTGATCGCTTCGACACTCAAGATTAAACTAGATTACTTACCTCGCCTCAAAGGTATAGTTTCTTTAACTAAATGTCCAAGGCTTTTCTTCATGTTATCGTCTCTCTTTTCTCTAATTTTTCTGATTTTATTATTAAGCTTCTCATTTTTTTCAGTTTCATCTTCTCATTTGCTTTCTATATAATCCATGTAACGAGTTTTAAGCCGGTGACTCCCAAACCAGTTGGCTTTAGGGTACCAAATTTTAAATCCTTGCAGGCTTATTCACTCGAGTTATGAAGGCTCGATCAGATGACTTTCAATTAACCTCTTTCCCTCTTACTTTCTATATGACCCTTTTAGCGAGCTTTAGGCCGGTGACTCCCAAGCCAGTTGACTTTAGGGCACCAGATTTTGAAATATCCTTACAGGCTTATTTGCTCTAGTCATAAAGGCATGAAAAGAAGTGTATTGTTTTCACAAATTTATTTTATGCCCTTATTGTTCTAGACATTTAGTTTCCAAAACCAACCCCTAATTTAAGATTTTCACCTAATCTTTACCTCACTGGTCTAGGCAATCCACACAATAGAATTCATGCACGGAGCCTCCACTTATCTCAATGCTCCCTTACAATAGCTCAACCATCACCAAACTATCTTAAGGCAGTTTACGATTTAATTCAATAGAGGGTTATCATTATTTTTCTATTTTATGCTCAAAATTCAGTTATTTATCTAGTATGTCAAGCATGAATAGTGTGCACAGATAATGTCAAGTTTTACATCAACAAGTGTCAGTTAGCCTAGTTGCATCAGATCCAAAGTTTTTGCAGTTTAAACTAGTCCAATTATAATATCATAGCTAGCAAGGTTATCAAGCCCACACAGGCATGCATGAAAAGAATTAAAGCAAAAATGAATAAAATGCAATTTTTTTTGTGCACACATACCGATGAATCCAGATACTTAGTTAAAATTATGTCACCTCCCCAAACTTTGTTACTATATTGTCCTCAATGTAAAATTAACTGAAGATTAAAGACAGAATTTTACGGACAACATAAAAATGAAAATCCAAAATGTGGTAAATAGTACTTCCCTTGAATCAAAATGGATGAGGTGGTGGGAAACTAGGTCCTGCTGTACCATCATCCGACGGAGGAGGGTGTCGTCCAAGGAGCTACCGCATCATCTCATTCATTTCCCGCATCAAGGTAGACTGTCGTGTCTGCTCGACTTGGATAGCTCTCATGGTCTCCCAAGTTTCATTGACCCTCATTTGGATACCATCCACTCGACCAACATACATGTTCAGTCGGCCATTCATGGTATCAACCTTTCGTCGCATGACTGTAGCATGATCCCTAGCATCTCTGATGTAGTTCAACGCAAGGTGATTATCTCTTTGTAAACTTCCCAATTCAGTCCTCATGTTGCCAAAATCTGGAAAGAAACTGTGAAGGTCTCGGCTAATGCCTGTGGTATTGGAGAAGATCTGTCTTAGCAACTGATTATCCATGTCAGCTTGTGGTGCTGGAGCCCGCGGGTATTCCTGATCTTCAGGGATTTGGCCTTGTTCTGCCTGCTGTCTACGTCGCTCATTTTCCTGCTCTTCCTTGTGCTTAACCCGAGCCCTTGTCTGAGCGTCAAATGTAGTTCGTTTGATCATGGGGCTGGGTTTTTCAGGTAACTCCTCAGGTAGGAGGGCAACACCCGCAGCCCGACATATGCCACTAATAAGGCTCGGGAATATCAAAGTGGAGCGTCAATCTCTCCAAGTTCCCAATGAGTGTAGTTGATTGTATATATGAGTAGCGAGATCAATCTTGTTACCTTGAGCCAAGTGGTAAATGAAACCCGCTATCTGATCTGGAAATGTAGTCCTGTGTGATATGGGCTCAACATTGTGGCACATAAAGAGCCATAGAATGGCCATGGAAGGAGTAAGCTCAATCTGATGCCACTCGGTAGTGTCGAGGGGCCATGCATTCTCCCGCCCCATTAAAACCTCAGCCACCTCATTCCAGTGAAAGTCAATTGGGAGGGGGACCACATTCTCCATGGTGAGCTGGTAGTAATCATGAATGACCTCGAGAGAGAACATAATCCATTTCCCCTGCACCCAAGTCTGATGGAAATGCTTGGAGCCTGGCATGTCAATGTCACTGTTGAAGTTAGTGAAGAACTCTCGGCATAAAGTCTCATAGAGTGGATGCGGTTTCTCCACTAACTTTTGCCACCCACAGAGTTGAATTAAATTGACCAACTCAAAACCCGGGAAGTCATCAAGCTTAACAGGTCTTTCAACATGTAAAGTCCAATGGCGTAGGATGTTTTCATATCGTGCCGCGATAGTTGCAGTTAAGAATCGCTGAACTTCGCCCGCGAGCTCTCAAGTACGGGCTGTTCCGGTGGAGGAGATTGCTTTTTCCTTCCCGTGCACAGTTCTTTTAGGAGGCATCCTGCGAAGTTTGTAAGATTATACTCATTAAGTTCGATGTGAAAAGAATAGGCAAGAAATGAGAAAATAAAATATGCATTGCACAAATCTCCCAAATTTTCCTAGATGCATGTGTAGTAACATGGTGTGCACTAGTCAAGATATGATATTTAATTGAATTCACGTATTTTGCTAATATGAAAAATGGAGAAAAATTCGGTGTAACAATGCAATATTTCAGAATTTGGAACCATGACCGAGTACACACCTTTGGCCCTTGACATCATTGAGAATTATCAAAATTTTCTCGGAAAATCTCCGAGCATATCAAAGTATTCAGTGAAGTGTAGGACATATTCGAATTTCGACTCAATTGGATGTCATTTGGTGTGTCAAATGAAGATGTAAAGTAAGGGACGGAAGATGCCGTGATGTGCGGTGACTTAGTCATGTGCCTATGTGGTGCAATGTGAAAGTGGGTGTTTTCTAGTTCAAATTATTTGGGAATCCGTTAAAATATATCTTGTGCCATGTTGGTGAATAAACGTATATGCAAAAAGCACCTAATTGTACACAAAAGGTTATTGTGGCATTTAATCAAACACTTGGTGTGCATTATGTGAAGGTGCTACCAATGTAATGAATTGAATTTTACAATCATTCCATAGTTTTCACAACACAATCACATCAAATCCAAACATACATGAACTAGACCAATCTCCCTCAAATCCTCAAAATTGAAATTTCACACGTGAATAACCCGAAGACGGAATTGAGAGGGATTTAAGAACACTTGTATTTGTAGGGTTGAATTGAGTTCAAAAATTGATTTTCTTTCGAAGATATTACACTTCAATAAGGAGATTTGTGTGTAGTATATGTGACTTGAACTCAACCAAGTGAAGAAATCATGCCCTAGGAAGGTTCAGTTGTGAGAGAATTTGGGGAAAAAATATGGAGTGTGAATGAAGAAACCGGGCGTGGGTTTTAAGCTTTGCGGTTGCATGGTTCAAGTGGCTTTGGCCACTTAATTCACGGCTTCTGTTAGTGCGTTCGCACTGTGCGACCGCATGAGTAAAATTTATTTTATTTATTTATTTTTTTACTTTGCACAGGAAGGAAACATTTAATAATAGGAATGAAATAAAATAAAATAAAACACATTTGATATCCCCAAAAACCCCAACTTTTGACTAAAATTTTGGTTTTCAATTGATGAATTGACCCGGCTCTCAAAGTCCCCAATTTTTCAAAAGCATACTTCTAAACATTCTGGGACGTGTATGGGTCTTAAACTTAGTACTCAAAACCAAATTTTTGTATTCAAAGTCACACATTGACATGTGAAATTTAGAAAACAAAATTTACCTCGAAATGCGTGAATTCCACACCCAATCACCCAAACTACTCCAATCAACCCGAACTCGTGTGTGATGCTTAGGAACTCGTGTGAACAGTGCTTGGTCTCTTTTAACATGTATGGATGATTGATGACCACATAAAAAAAAATGCAAAATGAAATTGAGAAAATTAATTCCTAATCTAATACAAATAACATAATAAATTAAATAAAAAGGATACAGTGGGTTGTCTCCCACCCAACGCTAGGTTATAGTCGATAGCTTGACTTTTCTGCAGTTGCTTCATTCTGGTGTCTCGAGTTGAACGGTGGACTTTTGGTTGGAGAAGTCACCGCCCCAATAGTATTTCAGTCTTTGCCCATTAACAGTGAAGGTACCCTTAGTCTCATGGCTCACTTGTATAGCCCCATATGGTAGGACCTTCATGATAGTATAAGGACCTGACCACCTTGATCTTAGTTTTCCTGGAAAAAGCTTGAGTCTCGAGTTATACAATAGCACTTTCTGCCCCACTTCGAACTCTCACCTCTGAATATGCATGTCGTGCCATTTCTTGGTTCGTTCCTTGTAAAGTTCTGAATTTTTGTAAGCTTCCATTCTAAACTCATCTAACTCATTAAGTTGTAGTAGACGCTTTTCACCGGTGGCGCTCAAGTCCATATTCAACTGTTTCATAGCCCAGTATGCTCGGTGCTCCATTTCTAGTGGCAGATGGCACGCTTTCCCAACGACTAGGCGGTATGGAGACATGCCTATCGGGGTCTTGAATGCTGTTCTGTAAGCCCATAATGCATCGTCCAGGTTTTTAGATGAATCCTTTCTAGATGAGTTCACAGTGACCTCGAGTATTCTCTTCAGCTGCCAATTAGATACCTCAACTTACCCGCTAGTTTGTGGATGATATGGAGTAGCAACGCGGTGTTTAACGCCATATTTATTCAACAACTGCTTAAACTGGCGATTACAGAAGTGCTTGCCCCCGTCGCTGATTATAGCCCGCGGTGTACCATATCGGGTGAAAATGTATTCTTCAAGAACCCAATTACTGCCTTTGAGTCATTTGTTGGCCGTACAACTGCTTCCACCCATTTTGATACATAATCCACTGCTACCAAGATATACTGATTTGAGAACAAAGGGGGGAAAGGTCCCATGAAGTCAATTCCCCAAACATCAAATATCTCCACTCCCAAAATGTTATTCAGTGGCATTTCATTCCTCCTCGAGATATTCCCAGTGCGTTGACATCGGTCACACCTCTTGACAAACTCAAATGTGTCTCTAAACAGTGTAGGCCAGTAGAACCCTGATTGTAGAATCTTTGCAGCTGTTTTTGAAGCCTCAAAGTGCCCTGCGTATACAGATGAATGGCAGTGCTCGAGAATCTCATGTACTTCTTCCTCAGTTATGCATCTCCTTACTATCTGATCAGCCCCTCGCCTATAGAGAATTGGGTTCTCCCAAAAATAATGCTTCAATTCAGCGAAGAACTTTTTCCTTTGGTGACTCGAGTAGTCCGGTGGTGGGATTGAACTGGCCAAGTAATTGACGATATCTGCATACCAAGGTGCTTCATTTATTCTCAACATCTGCTCATCTGAAAAGATCTCATTGATGTCCACTAATTCTTCTGTCTCCCCAGGCTTTAATCGGGATAGGTGATCCACTACTACATTCTCGCTGCCCTTCTTGTCTCGTATCTCGATATCGAATTCTTACAGCAATAGCACCCAACGAATCAACCTCGGCTTTACATCCTTCTTTATGAGTAGATACTTCAATGCAGCATGATCTGTGTAGACGATGACTTTAGACCCGACAAAGTATGAGCTGAATTTGTCGAATACATATACCACGGCCAAAAGCTCTTCTTCAATGGTGGCATAATTGATTTGCGCATCATTTAGAGTTCTGCTTGCATAGTAGATCACATGAAAAATCTTGTTCCTTCGCTGTCCTAATACTGCACCCACGGCATGATCACTGGCATCACACATCAATTCAAAAGGCAGTTCCCAGTCTGGCGCCACAATTACTGGTGCTGTCGTGAGCTTCTCCTTTACAGTGTTGAATGCTGTGAGACATTCCTCATTAATCTCAAAGGTTACGTCCTTCATTAGCAGATTACATAGCGGCTAAGTGATCTTCGAGAAATCTTTTATAAATCTCCTGTAGAACCCCGCATGTCCCAAGAAGCTGCAAACTCCTTTAACTGATGTAGGCGGTGGTAATTTCTCAATAACTTGAATTTTTGCCTTGTCCACCTCAATTCCTTTTGCTGAGATTCGATACCCGAGTACAATGCCTTCTTGCACCATAAAGTGGCATTTCTCCCAATTTAAAACCAGATTAGTCTCCTTACATCTCTGTAAGACCAAATTCAGGTGCTCTAGACATTCCTCGAGTGAAGATCCAAACACTGAGAAGTCGTCCATGAAAACTTCAATAAACCTTTCAATCATATCGGAGAATATCGCCATCATACATCTCTGAAATGTGGCTGGAGCGTTGCAAAGACCAAAAGGTATCCTACGATAGGCAAAAATACCATAGGGACAGGTGAAAGTGGTCTTCTCCTGATCTTTTGGTGCGACAGGTATCTGATTATAGCCCAAGTATCCATCAAGGAAACAGTAGTGTGAATGTCCAGTCAATCTTTCTAACATCTGATCAATGAATGGGAGGGGGAAATGATCTTTTCGTGTGGCTGCATTGAGTTTGTGATAGTCGATGCAAGCTCTCCATCCCGTAACTGTTCTGGTAGGAATTAATTCATTCTTCTCATTTTCACCATTGTGATTCCCCTTTTTTTCGGTACCACTTGAACTGGGCTAATCCATACACTATCTGAAATTGGGTAAATAGTTCCTGCATCCAGTAATTTCAGTATCTCTGCCTTGACCACTTTCTTCATGTTCGGATTTAATCTTCTCTGACCCTTTCTACTTGGCTTGCAATTTTCCTCCATTAGAATTTTATGCATGCACAGAGAAGGGCTGATTTCTTTAATGTCAGCTATTGTCAACCCAATCGCCATCTTGTTCTCTCTGAGTATCCTGAGCAATTTTTCTTCCTCCACCTCACTGACTGTATTCGAAATGATTACTGGAAGTGTATCTGACTCCCCCAAATATGCATATCTAAGATGTGGCGGTAGTTGCTTGAGTTCCCAAACTGGTGGCTGCTAAATGGAAGGCAGTGACTTTGTATTTCCCATCCCCAGTTCCTCGAAGTGCCTCTTTCGGGTGTATGACAGGTTGGTCTCCAAAAATCTTGCACATGTTTCAACTTCAAGAGACTCTGACTGGATTGATTGGGATTGTGCAATACATGCCTCATAGGCATTAGCTGGACCGTGTAGTAGGAATGTTTCCTGTACTGCCTTGTCAATAATGTCAATTTGATAACAGCTGTCAGACTTTACTGGTAGTTTCATTGCCTTGAATACACTGAACGATATCTGATCCTCTCCCAATCTTAAAATCAACTGACCCCCTTGAACATCAATTAACACTCTCCCTATTGCCAGAAATGGTCTGCCAAGTATCAATGGGACGTCCTTGTCTTCTTCCATGTCCAGGATAAGAAAATCCGCTGGGAATATGAACTTTTCAACCTTGATAAGCACATCTTCAATTATTCATCTGGGATGTGTTAGTGACTTGTCAGCCAGCTGAAGTGTCACAGTGGTTGCTTTAGTTTCTCCCAAGCCGAGTTTCCTGAAAACAGACAGAGGTATTAAATTAATACTTGCACCGAGGTCACATAATGCTTTATCGAAATATACTTCACCGATTTTGCAAGGAACAGTAAAGCTCCCTGGATCTTTTAGTTTTTGTGGGAGCTTATTTTGGATTCTGGCACTACATTCCTCCGTAAGCATAACTGTCTCATGGTCTTCCAGCTTGAGTTTATTTGATATGATATCCTTCAGAAATTTCACGTAGCTAGGCATCTGAAACAGTGCATCGGCTAGTGGGATGTTGATAGGGAGCTTTTTGAAAACTTCTAGAAAGTTTTTGTATTGTTGCTCCACTTTTTGCTTCTTCAAGCGCTGTGGGAAGGGAATCGAAGGCTCGTAGAGGTTGACTGTGACATTGGCCTTATCCTGTGACTCTTCTGAAATTTCCTTTGAACTTGATTTCTTTACAACAATCTGTTCTTCAGCGGGGGAAGATGTTTCTCCAATCACACCCAGTCTCTTGACATGGATTTTAGGCAATTGTACTCCACTTCGAGTTGTAATGGCCTTGGCTTGCTCTTTAGGATTGATTTCTGTGTTACTTGGTAAGTTACCTGGCATTCTGCCAGTCAATGCGATGGCTAGCTGTCCCATCTGAGTTTCCAAATTTTTGATGGCTGCATTTTGATTTTGAAGTGTAGCTCCGGCTTTCTCCATGAATTTTCCTATCATATCTTCCAATTGAGGCCTCTTCTCTTGTTGTTGAAATTGCCCCTGTGGCATATTCTGATTCTGGTTGCTTCAAGAAAAGTTGAGATGCTTCTTCCAGCTGGGATTGAAAGTCTCTCCGTATTGATTGTATTGCCGGCGTTGTCCCCACTGTACGTAATTTTCTTGCTCAATTCCTTGCATGAGTATTGGCTGGGGAGAAAAACTTTGTGCAGAATTTGTGTGCCAGTTCATTCCATGTAGTGATACTTGCAATCGGGAGTGAATCCAACCATTCAAGTGCTATGTCCGGTAACGTATGTGGAAAAAGTCTTAACCTAATAACGTCATCCGAAATCCCTTGGTATCTGAAATGTTGACACATATCTAGAAATCAAGATACGTGTGTGTGTGGATTCTCCTCGGCTTTGCCATAGAATTGGTGTCCATTTTGAAACAGCTGTATTACATTGGTCTTCAATTGAAAATTGGGCTATCCAAATGGTGGATATACAATGCTGGATTGGCTTTGAATAACTTGAGGACTCAAGAAGTCCCCCAGAATTTCATTTCCTTCATCCATTGCCTCTCCTTCGTTAGCTTGAATGATAGGATTATTTAATTCGTTGGCCATTTGTACTTGTGCTTCTCGGTGATCTCTTTGTCGTCGATGAAAGGTGCGCTCAATTTCAGGATCAGCTGGAATCAATTCTCCTCCAGGCAACCGTGACATGCAAATCTGAGAATTAAAACCAGTACGAGCACTGAGATTCAAACAATTTAAATAACTAAAACACAAATAAAGGATAATAACCTAAAATAAAAATAAAAACAAAAACAAAATTATGCTAGCAAAATAAAAATTGAGTTCGAATTAGTGCTTCGAGAAATAAAATTAAGCTAAAACTCAATCCCCAACAACGGCGCCAAAAACTTGTTCACGAAATTATTTTCATTCGATTTAAAACTACAGCAAGTGTACGGTTCGTTAACAAATAATAAAGTGGATTAAATGAGTCCGAATATCGTCCCACAAAGATTGATTAGTTCTAATTTTACCTATCGTAGCCTTAACCGAAACTAAATTACCAAAGTGAATGTAGACCTAATTGAATCTCAAGTATGCAATTTTTTTTATGATTAAATTGAAATTAATATGCAAAACAATAGTTTAAAACTCTAGAATGAAATCTAAAAGTTGAGAACACACGTTGTTATTATTATTAGGAATTAAATACGCTAGGATCACGAATTCCCATGCAATTATCACTTTAAACCCTAGTTTCACAATATGACAATACATTTCAATTGTGACGAATCAGTGTTCCTAAGTTTATCCAATACTCTCTCGAGAGATGTATCAAACCTATTTCTATATACCACCTGTCTATATTTCTATGACAAGGGCATATGTAAAAATGCATGCGCTTTTATGAACATTTAAAGATTCACATAGGGCATAACGGTATATTTCTATCTACCATCGGACCCTACGATAATTTATATTAT
This sequence comes from Olea europaea var. sylvestris, assembly GCF_002742605.1. Taxonomy (NCBI): domain Eukaryota; kingdom Viridiplantae; phylum Streptophyta; class Magnoliopsida; order Lamiales; family Oleaceae; genus Olea; species Olea europaea. The sequence continues at coordinate 83,788 of NW_019263644.1, read as the reverse complement.
GTCAAATCTATTCCAATTCTCTCTAATGCAAGAATAAATCACTTAAATCCACACAAATACGAGCCCTTAATTGCGGAAACATTAATTGCATATAAATCATTCAAAACAATAAAAATTGTGTCTTAACATCAAATTGCAAAACGAGAATACTAAAATTCAAATCACATGGTTCATCGATCTCCTAGCATAATTAAAATCTAGCCTAGCATGATTAAAATAACAAAATACATCATATTTTGAATAAAAGATATCATTGGGTTATGAAATCTTGAATAAATCTTGAAGTTCTTCGTGCCAATCTTTGTTCTTGCGCTCAAATCCTCTCCAAGAAGTGTTTTTCGGCCTCCAATTACGTTCTCTGCGTCTCTGGAATGTTTTTGATATTTATATCCCGTGAAAAATTAGGTTACCAAAGGTGTTTCAATCGTATAAGAAAAGAAAAAAATCGCGTCGAAAACGTACCAGGCGACCGCAAGGTTTTAATCCGTACGGCCGCATGGTTAATCTCTATTTCCAATTGAATTTCCTGCATCACTTTGTGCGGCTGCACGACATTTCTACCATGCGACCGCATGGTAGAATTCAACTTTCATTTCCTGCAAATTGGTCCCTCTACTTGAATCTTCCACTTCTTTGCATCTTTTCTTCATTCTTCACATTCCATCATCCCAAAATATTATCAATTTGTATTTGGCAACTCAATTTCTTGATTTGTTTATCGGGTCAACTTTTGGATAATTGCACATTGGTCCTTGAACTTTCACTTTGTGTTATTTTAGTTCTTTTTCGCGTCTTTTCTCATGTATTTCACCATATTCATCGGTGTTACCTACAATTCACAAATGTAACGAAATTAAGTCACAATTCAATCATTTTATTCGTAATTAAATCATGTTTGTGACCTAAATAAATGTGCAAAAACACACTTATCAGTTAGCTAGATTATAACGGTAACATGCTTGTCAAAAGCAAAAATGCTATCAGCAATTTATTATAAAGAAATAAACTAATGAGTCAAACTAAGGAAATTAAAAATAAGAAATCAATTTTAACATCCAAACCCCATGTGTCATGGTTTCCTGGGGTGTATGGGTACCTAAATCCCATATCGGAAGTATGAGCTCCCTTTGTGCAGTTTATATAGACTTGAGTTCTCCAATCTCATTGGCTAGTTTTTGGAGTATGACTCTCCCAAGTTCTATGCCAATGGTATCAGAGGAGGCACCATGTCTTCTGATCTCTATTACCACTTAGGGTGTATGGGCACTTGCTCGACGTGGACGTCAAGTCGGAAGCGTGGTAGTTTGTAATGGTTTCCATTGGAGTGTATGAGTACCTAAATCCCACATCGGAAGTATGAGCTTCCTTGTGTGGTTTATATAAGCTTGTGTTTTTCAATCCCATTGGCTAGCTTTTGGGGTAACACCATGTTTACAACTAATCCAGTACTTCTTCAACACCAGAAAATTCTGAATAAAAAGATCATAAGTAATCAAATGATCAATTTAAAACAAAGCTATTATTCAAAATCATTTAATTTTATTTTTTTAAACAAAATTACTTACTACAAACGAAATGGCGTAGAAACACAAAAACAAGTTGACACTACCATTATTAAGCTTAAGATTCTAACTTTCGTCCTTTTTTAACGAAACTGTAAAAACCCAATTGATATTATAAAATTCTTCTAGATAGAGAAGAACCTTACCTTTAATTATTATTGGAATGTTGGGACTATGACTAAATGCTAAAACTCTCGAAAATCCATTTTGTTTAACTGTGGCAGGCTCAAGGAAAGTGACAGACGACACAAATAAGAGAGATGCACAGTATCCATTCAGACCACTCACAGCGGGGGTGGTGGGATGGATTTTATTGGTACTTTTTTATTCTTATGGGATTTCTGTATGCTTTATGTGAAATAAATTCTAAACATATGGAAAAACTCAATAATCTGTACGTATGGTTTTCCAATTTTGCATTCATACAACATTGCATTGTTAATTGTTCAAGCCCCCGTCGCTTTTTCTATCTCTGTTAAGGAAAAGAATAAGGCCGCACAAAAAAATCACAAAATCACAAATCGAATTGAAATTGTTGGACGTCCAGTTGAAATCGAAGTGGCCTCGTGATTTTTTCCCCCCTCAAATCAAATCAAATCAAACCGTTCTAAAATGGTTTGATTTAAGTTTTAATTTTCAAAAATTGTACAAAATCCAACCGAACCGAATCTAATCGTTTTTAAATTATTTATTAAAACGTTAATTTTATCAACTTAAAAATTTTACAATTTCCACTTTTCAAGAAAAAAAAAGTTTAATTTAACGATATAAATTACAACCAGCTTGTTGAAATAATCATATGAAGTAAATTAAGTTCATCATTATTGACTTAAGGCTTACCAAGTTCACAACACATCTTCACCTGATAACTAAACCAAACTAAAATTATTTCAAAATCATATGACATGAAAAATATATATATTTTTTCAAAAATTCAAATCATAATTCAACAAAATTATGTCAATAAATCACGTTCAAAATTTTAGAAGCCTTAACATAAATTCTCATTTCCCTAACATTTGACGCTTTTTTGTCACTGCTGAACAAATCATCAATCGTCTTTGCATGTTAGTCTGCTAATTTTTACTTGAATCGCCTCTTTCTCTTTTAGCGAGTCTCATATTTTCATTCAAACCATTTTTTCGTTGTTTTTCTTTTATTTGTTGTTTTTTATCTTATTATACACTTATAAGTTGTGGTTTGGATAAAAAATGAATGTTTGTGTGCCTAGATGATTAATAAATTAGTTTGTGGTTTGAAAAGAACAAAGGACGGAGCGTACTGATTGTGTGAAAATGTTAAAATTCTCTAACTAGTACTACTTCTACTTTCATAAAGTAACTAGAGAATGAAATTTGTTAATCTTTGTACATCTAAACATATCCCATTCAATCTTTGTCAATCTTTGTACATCTAACATATCCCATTCAATCATTATTTTACATCTTATAAGCAAGACGAATGGAATTTTAACCAAACTATAATAGCAAAATATAATTTTATCTTTATCAATAGTTATATGACAATATGATTGCCAAACAAAAAAAGATAAATAAAAATGAAGAAAGACGCATTTGTTTTATTAACATTTTTTAGTAGCCAATTTTGGAAATAATTTATTCGTAGATTCCATGGTAAATATGAATGTAATTTAATATTATTAGTTCTCATTTAAACTTATATGTTAACTTATGCTAAATATATTATTATAATGTGGATAGGTAAATCGCAGTTAAAACCGAACCAAACAGCAAACTATGATTTGATTTGATTCGATTCCAAAAATAAAATGGTTTGACTTGATTTGAACAAATTTCAAACCACATAAAATAATTTGAACTGAAAATATAGCACAAACCGTCCAAATTGAACCATATTCACCCCTTAAAAAAAATTTAGTAGCCCACATATGTAAGGTCGAGAATACCCTCCTTTTGCTTCCCATATAGCAAGTTTCTAAAGGTTTTGTAGTCACGCGATCTTATTGGGCTTGCGATTCTAAAGTCCTTCCTTGAGCCAACTTCAGTAAAAAAAAAAAAAAAATTCCCGTTCGATACCGATTTAAATTAGATTTTAATCTAAATTAAAATTAAACAATTAATTTTAACAACATATTTGAGACAAATGAAATAATGAATGATCAAGAAGAGGCTCGAGATCTAATTTAACGACTCTATTAATTAAGCTGAACCTATAAACATAATATTCAAATTTTAAATGATAGACAGAATTACAAACCCTTCGTGTATCATATAATCTTATAACATCGTACCATAACCATTAATGAATTCATCAGTGCTTTTGATCCAAGACGGGAGCACATATCAATAATGATATACGTTGCCATCGCCACCACCACCGCCATTAAACTACAGGTATGTACACCGTCATCCTAATATCTAAATTTGCAGAGGATAAAATTAATACTAAAAATTCCAAACTACATAACTTGTTGAATTCTCATTAAACTACAAGTATGTGCTAGCATATATAAATAACTTAAAACAGAAATTCAGCTTCTACTATTTTCTTCGGTTTATGTAAAAGAGATCTGATCAGGGAAACATTCCCTCAAGATATTCGTCAAAGTTTTCATCGTCATCAATCTTATGATCACTAAGTGAAGTCGAAGCCTTCTTTCCTGCACATATGATGTTTATATGTTAGGATCCCATTTAGAATCAGAAATGACCCTCTATCAAACATAAAGCAATAATTTGCCCCAGCGTTCATATTGGGACTCTCATAGAAGCATGCTTCCTGACGGATAATTATTTCTGCAATTGGAAAAATAGGAAACTGAAACAGAACTACTTTCAAAATACAAGCATCAGAACCATTGGATTGGCTCCTCTAAGCAACAAGATAATAAAGTATCCTCAATATAACTAAATAGACTTGGCTCTAAGCATTTAGCATCATCAGGCATAAGATAACAAGAATGACTAAAAACAAACACAAAGACATCACACGGCAAATCTTTTCTAGGAAGACTGCACATTTTGGAGCAACCATTTATTTGGTGTTTTGAGCTTTTGGCTTTGGATTTTGTAAGATTTATTGATGGGTAAAAATTTGCATTTAATAGAATAGGAACTAGACTAGACTACGATTTCTCAATCCAGAGATTTTATGCCATCTTTTCAATTATCCTTTTCCATTTGCTTAGCACGGGAGGAAAGGGATCCATGTAGCTAGCCCTACAGAAATATATTATGACTTTATGGTTCTCATAATTATGTTCAAAATAATATCTGAAATTCCTTTTCCCTGGACAAATTTTCTAAAGGCAATATATTCCTCGTATAGAAGTAATTTGGAAATTATTTTTTCAATCAATAAGATGATTAGTTCACAATGAAGACTATAAATCTTTTTCCAGGGTGACAATTATTTTTAAATATATCAAGGGCATGTGCTAGATATTAAAACCACAACGGTGTGTTGCTGTGTTATTATTGACGAAGAACATAAAAAAGATGGTCAAATTCAATATGCAGGGCGCCTTGATAAGGCCCATTGACTCTTCCAACATATAAAGACAAACCAAGTTCTAACTTTGTCACCTAAGGAAGAAAGAAGATACATGGATACACAGAATGGGTCTCAGTGCTGACATCTACTCGCTCAAGACATGCTGAAAGGTGTGTTGTACATCTCTTAGCTCTACCACAAACTTTAATACATTTTCCCAACCCCAGAATTAATTCAACTACTTCTGATAGTCGATATTTACCAGTCTAGTATCCTTTAAGAATACTGTCACATTTTATCTCACAGTAGTTTACATCAAAAGCAGTACCTCCTCGAGTTCTGCCAAATATGCCTTCCTAGCATATCTCAAATTGTTATTCCAATCATAGTCGCAGAACATTCTTAACCATCATTGCAGGAAGACAGTTCACTGAATTCCATCTCTTGAAGCTTTTGATAATATACTTATTTGGCAATTTATCATTTATTTGTTTATTTAATTGAAGAAAATAATTCAAAATTCTCTCTCGAGAAATGCCATGAAAATGCTAGCGAATTTAACTATTGCAGAGTCAGAAAAAACTTACAAGGCTGATATGATGCAGAAGCTAACATAGAAGTATCATACCTTTTCTACGTTCTTTCTTTCTGTCATATTCGTTATCCGTATCATCTCCACTTTCAGACCTATCCCTGAAAAGGGAAGACGAATAAAGTAATCAGAGCAACAAATTTGGGTCCTTGTCCTGTCTCTGTCATAAGCCATTCTTCAACTGAAACTAAATCTTTAATACCTACCTTTTCCTCTGATCATTGTCTTTCTCTTTTTGTTTCAATTGTTCTTTCTCTTTTCGTTTTTTATAAAGAAGCTTCTCCGCACATCTATGTCAAAAGGATCAGTAAACATGCATTCAGTCTTTTTTAAAATAGGAAGTTTGAAATGTTAATGAAAACTCACCTAAACAAAGAAGTTGGAATTACTAAAAGCAAAACTTGCATGCCACAATTACATTTTCTAATTTAATATGCAAAACTGATTTTTGCCCCAAAGACATTAAATTTTTGTACAAGTCAAAATAAAACTTTTAAGACTAACTTAATAGGATTTTGTACAGTTTTTGCTCTACCTTAATATGCATAGCCATGCTATCAATTGTATTCTTTCAGCAAAATGGCTCTGAACATTGATCTTCCCTGGGGGAAAGTAATTCTCTTGGGCAGAATGATTTTCCAACATAAAACAAATGACCAAGTCAATCAAGAACCGATAAATCAAGATGCAGGCGTATCATTTTACTAAGAGCTCATCTCCTAATGTTTGCCATATGCTGGAAGGACATCGTTTAAACAGATGTGTACATGCACACGTTTTCTTGAATTACGCACCTTTGACAGAAAGCCATAGTCTAGGTTATTTACCGTTCCAAAGGAATAAATTTTGTCCTTCCTACGTCTTTTCCCAACTGCTCTAAAATTTTAGGCTTTGGTGCACACATTATAATTATGTACGCGAAGTGCAAAATGAAGAGCCAAAGAATAGTATGACTATCAGTCAGATGTCAGACTATAAAGTTAGTTTTCATGGGAACATTATCCTGATTTTTGAAGTTGACAGTGATTAATCACTAAATATCAATTTCATCACAATTACGATAAAGACACTGGCATGATTTTATTTTATTTTATTTTGAACAGTTTTTATATTAGTTTCTGGTTAAACCAGTACAAATTTATGATAATTGGACCGAATTTTAAGTCATAATATGAGTCAAAATTAAAATAAGCTATTTTCAAAAAAGTGGCTAATTTAAATATAGTACAGGTTAGGCTAATAATCTATGAACCACCAACACCAACACGTGCAAGCCGACTTGCAATTTTTCAAAAAAAATAATAATAATAATAAAATAAAATAAATAAAGAAGCTGATATGACACGTCAACACATTGGATTAAATTCTTTAAAATTCTTCGTTTATATAGTATAAATTTAGTTTTTTTTAATAATTATTAATTTTTCTTGTCGAAATCTTTTATGTATGAATACTTATTTGTTATTTAATAATAATTTTAAGTTAAAAATATTATATATTATGAAAATGAAAATATGAATACTTATTTGGTTTTCGACACGTATTTAACGTGCTTCGTACAAAAACATGCTACCCTAGTTGAAGTGTCCATACTACAGAGCTAATAGTTATCTTATTTCCTTCATCGATTCATTGTTTACTCTTATATTGTTGTTGCTTCCAAGATCTTGCTCATTATTTTCTTCAATCAGCAATTTTGAAATATAGGCAAGTCCTAAGACATCAATGACATTTGACAACAATGGTTGACGGCAGCGATAATAGAGTCAAGCTATGATAACTTGGTCAAATTGGAATATTGGATAGAGAGGAACAAGAATGTTTCCACATAATTTTTAAAAACCCCCCTCTATAATTTATTTTTTATCCAAAGGAAAAATATGTGCCTCCACTCCTCAGCTTTGTATTGATATTTTGGCTTTAACAACTTCGGCTAAAATCCAGAGGATGAGGAAAATTTACAGATGTCCAGTTCTCTCCTTTCCTCCACTCTCTTTTTATTAAATACAATTTCAGTCAATGAAAAAAAATGTTATTGTTACGCCTCATTTTACGAGCCTCGGTACCGAAGTACCGAAGTGTCATCTCGCCACTCCGAAGCCGGTGAAATCAAATAGACCACTCCGACCTCCCGAAACCTCTCCAAAGTGATACACCGATTCCTGTCACTGATCTGCCGAAGTGTCCCGTCTCCGAGGTCGGGTTCAAGTGGCTTGCACCCCCGTTAGAAGATTCGCTGCCAATTTAAGATTTGCTCTGCATATAAGGTTTAAATTGATTTGACGTCTCCCATAAAGTTATTTGATGTGACTTATCAACTTTATGTCAATTCAACTCGGGGAAACAAACTGTCCGCCCACTCTACAAGCGCGGCTGATTGACGCCTATGAGCAGACGCTTCATACCGTCAGATGTATACACGTGTTCCACATCCCACGGTTCATACCATCTATAAATACCCAAAGATTGGCCAGAGGCAAAGGTAATGAAACTCTCAATAGATAGCACTCCATAACAAGTTTATATATTCTCCTCCCCCTTTATTGACTGATCGATTTGCGTAGTCCCTGGACACTGTTCCGACCACCCAAACCTGACTTGACCGTCGGAGTGTATACGGCCGCCACCCCCGTTGGTTCCGGCCGTGTGCGCCTGACAGTTTGTTCATCTCGTAGGGAGGAATACGTGGAGTAGCTGCAAGTTGGCCACGTGGAAGAGCCATTTTTAGAGGTCAATAGTTTGGCGCCGTCTGTGGGAACCGTCATTCCCCATCCAAAGTCCTACATTCCCGTCGGAGAAGCCACCGGAAAACCGGCGACTGACCCTAAAAAGGGAGGCATTCTTGAAAAAGAATAAAAGTCGAGTTACAATCCAAGTTCTTACTATCCTTGAAAGAAGAGGTAGGATGAGCTACAGCCGTGAAGACAACCCCATCAGGGAGGCCTCTGAAGAGGAAGTACTTCATAACAATGTTACTAATCAGAAACCGCATCACCGGCGTCGACGAGGTGAAAGAACAGCCGTACTCACCGAAGGAATGGCCCAGATAGCTGCAGGCATGAGAGACATAGCAGCTCAGAATATGGCGATGCGGGAACTTCTCATGCAAGCTCAGGGACACCAGATGCCCCAAGGATCGTATCCGGTACGGGAAATCCCTTTGTCTCATTCTCGAGGCCACATGAGCCGGCACACCGAACGTCCTCTCGAAAGAGAGCATAACACCGAAGCAACATCTTATATGCAGGAGAGCCACCCATCAGAACCACTCTTGGGGGACAACTTTCCACAAGAACATGACCAGAGGTCAGTAAGCGTCTTCGACCGGATAGGGAACGATCCTAGCAATAGGATCCGCCCTTCAAGAGGGTCGGCTCGGTCAGACAACGAAGAGGAGTATGTCCCTCCTCCTAGAAACAGGAAGGAGAGGAGAAACTTAGTCGATTGGGGGAGCCGTGGGAAAGCACCTCCTCCACCCCAAGACGTCCAAGATGACCAAGGATTAGAGGGGCCCTGCCGATCTTATGAGATTGACGACGATGACGATAACCTCCCTTTCTCAAGGGAAATCCGAAGCTTCCCAATGCCAACTAATTTCATGCCCCCAAAGATCCCCAAGTACGAGGGAAAAGGGGATCCGGAGAAGCACCTCACAAAGTATATGACGCAAATGAGTCTTAGGGGAGCCTCACCTGCTCTAAAGTGCAGAGCCTTCCATTTAACACTAGGCGGAGCCGCCGAAGTGTGGTACAGCAGGCTTCCTCCCCTAAGCATCAGAAGTTGGCCGGATTTGAAGAAAGCATTTTTGAACCAGTACCTCTCACGCAGGGAAGGAGAGGCGCCGATCCAACGCCTGCAAGACATGAGGCAGGCCCCTGGAGAGACGCTGAAAAGCTATCTCGCCAGGTTTACAGACAAGATTACTTACTGCGAACAGGTCACTGACAGGGAAGCCCTTTCGACCCTGAAAGGTGGTCTCAACATGAACACTTTGTTTTGGAGGGACGTTCGCAGCAAGAATCCCTCCACGTACGACGAATTGGTGGAGATGATGAGGGTGGAAATAATTAGTGAAGAAATGATTGATCATCGTAACCGTGCCGCGCAGGGACTCCCTCCCCCACAGAGGCAGGTAGGTCGAGGCCCCGCAGCGCACCTTGTTACTCAGCAATGGACCCAAGCAGGGCATACCATAGCTCCCACATCCGGACAGGCCCTAGCTTCCGCCACATTGAACGCAGTGCCGGTGTTGGCATATGATAGCGCACCCACTGAGGCAGCACCATCCGGAAGAATTGACAAGAAGAAGAAGAGGCCCAATAGGCCCATGCCAGGAGCAAGATTTTGTACTTTCCATCAACTATATGGACATGACACCAGTGAGTGTCGGGATGCCAACCGGCGCCCTGATCGAAGCAACCCCCTCACTTCCAGCAGAAATGAGTACCCCCGCAGATCCACCTCCCCGAGGAGGGGAGGAAGGGGTCACCAGGAACAATCTCCTAGCAGAAGAGAGTCAAGAAACCGAGGCCAATCCAGGAAAGAGAACCAAGCTCAATTCGCTGGAAGCCAGGTCATCAGGGAAATCGATACCATCATCGGGGGACCCCACGTCGGTGGCAACACCAGGAATGCCCAGAGAAATTATACAAGAGAAGCTAAGGATCCCCCGATGATCACCTACATTGTCGATGAATCAAAAGCAGCAAACAAGATGACCCCAATCACCTTCTCGCAGGAAGACGCAGAGGGAGTTCACCATCCCCATTGCGATGCTCTGGTTGTAAGGGCCGTAGTGGCTAGAAACGGATTAAAACGCATGCTCGTTGACAACGGCAGCTCCGTGAACATATTGTTTGGCTCCACTTTTGACAAAATGCAAATTGAACATGGGTTAATCCCCATGACCGACCCGCTGTTCGGATTCAGTGGGGACATCATCATCCCACGAGGGCGGATTACCCTGCCTGTGGAAATGGGTTCGGCCCCCCTGGTCGCCCAGCATTTCATGGAATTTCTGGTGGTAGATCATAGGTCGGCTTATCATGGGATGTTGGGCAGACCGGCTCTAAAAGATCTTTGGGCTGTGACGTCCATTCACTATCTGTGCATGAAATTCCCAACCGAACGAGGGATTGCAACGGTTCGGGGCGATCAGATGAGCTCCAGGGCATGCTACCTGAACTCGCTACGAAAATCGGAGCCCCGGACTGTCAATGTAATTCTAGCAGAAGTACCCGCTGAAGCCGGTACGGACGTGGAGATGCTCGACGCCCCTGAACAAGAGCATACCTCTGAACAAGAGGAAGATGTCATAATGGAAGAGGCCCCTGAACAAGGACACTCTCTTGACGAGTTAGATCCCCGAATAATTGATTATGAACCAAACGCGACCCCAATGGAAGAACTGGAAACTTTTCCAGTCAATCCAGAAGACCCCAATCAAGTCTTGCGCATAGGGAAGTCATTATCGCCTGAAGCAAGAATTGGGATGATACGATTCCTGAAAGAAAACCTAAATGTCTTCGCATGGAAACATGAGGATATGGTGGGGATAGATCCCAGGATCAGTTGCCATCACCTTAACATCAACCCCTCCTATGCCCCCCGTAGACAGAAGAGGCGCGCGCTGAATCCGGAACGGTACGAGGCGCTGAAAGACGAAGTAAGTAAACTCGATCGCAGTGGTTTCATCAGAGAGGCCATATACCCGAAGTGGATATCCAACCCGGTTCTAGTGAAAAAGTCCAGCGGGAAATGGAGGGTCTGTGTGGACTTCACAAACCTGAATAAGGCATGCCCCAAGAACAGCTTCCCACTTCCAAGAATTGATCAACTGGTCGACTCCACTGCTGGGCATGAACTACTTAGCTTCATGGATGCGTACTCGGGGTACAACCAAATACCCATGTTCCGACCTGATGAGGAAGCTACATCATTCATCACGGACAGGGGGCTGTATTGCTACAAAGTCATGCCCTTCGGATTGAAAAATGCCGGGGCCACATATCAGAGGTTAGTCAACATAATGTTCGCCGAACTCATTGGCAAAACCATGGAGGTCTACGTGGATGACATGTTGGTCAAAAGCCTCCAGGCGGCCGAACACGTGAGTCACATTGACCAAACCTTCCAGATACTGGACTTCGGAGTGCCAAGAGGCCTTCGAGTCTCTGAAGAAGCACCTCGGTAAATCGCCCCTCCTATCGAAACCCCATCCGGATGAATCTCTGTTGCTGTATCTAGCAGTGTCAGACGTAGCAGTCAGCGCGGTCCTAACCAGGGAAGAAAATGAGCGTCAATTGCCGGTATATTACATCAGCAAAGCACTTCTCCCAGCTGAAACACGCTACTCCGACATGGAAAAACTGGCACTCGCACTCATTACAGCTTCGAGAAAGCTGAGGCCATATTTCCAAGCTCACTCAACACAAGTCCTCACCAATTTCCCTTTAAGGCAAGTAATGCAGAAGACGGACGCGTCAGGACGCCTACTGAAATGGGCCATCGAGCTCAACGAGTTCGATCTCACGTTCCGACCTAGACACGCTATCAAGGGCCAGGCCCTTGCCGATTTTATGGTCGAATCTACCAAAGCCCCAGAAATGGAGGCCCTAATGGAGCCAGCCGAGCCCCCCGCATGGAAATTGTTTGTAGATGGGTCTTCAGGAGAGGCAGGCGCAGGGGCGGGAATCGTACTGGAAAGCCCGGAAGGTCATTTGTTGAATTGTGCGGTAAGATTCGGCTTCAGAGCCTCGAACAACGTAGCCGAATATGAGACCCTTCTGACAGGACTAAGGCTCGCCAAGGAAATGCAGGTCAGGAAGCTTCAGGCAAACAGTGATTCTCAGCTCGTAGTGAATCAGGTAAATGGGGATTTCGCGGCCAAAGATGATAACATGCTCGCATACTTGAAGCTGGTTCTGGACATAATTCCCCATTTCGAAAAGTTCGAACTGACTCAAGTCCCCCATCTAGAGAATGCCCATGCAGATGCCCTCTCAAAATTGGCCAGCAGCGTGAACTAGGAGCTTCTGAACATCGTCCCCATTGAGCACTTATCAAAGCCCTCCACCTTCGAAGGCGAAGAGTTACTATGGATAGAAGGCACCCCATTGTGGATGCAGCCCATAATTGCATATCTAAAAGAGCAAACGCTGCCTGCTTCCAGAAGTGAAGCAAGGAAATTAAGAAGAAGGGCTGCACACTTCGTCCTTCAAGAAGGAACCCTTTACAAGAGAGGCTTTGCCTCTCCCCTTCTTCGATGTGTGGGCGGCGAAGAGGCCACCTGCGTACTCAGAGAAATACATGAAGGGATCTGCGGAAATCACTCCGGAGGGACGGCTCTGGCACACAAGGTTCTCCGTCAAGGCTACTTCTGGCCAACCCTGAAAAGGGATGCTTGCCAATTTGTCCAGAAATGTGACAAATGCCAGCGCTTCTCGAACGTGCAAAGACAGCCTGCGCAGAGCCTCTCCATAGTGACCAGCCCTTGGCCATTCGCCAAGTGGGGCATCGACTTCATTGGTCCGCTACCAAAGGGTAGGGGAAGCGCAACTTTTGTCATTGTCGCCATCGACTACTTCACTAAGTGGGTCGAGACAGAACCCCTTGCCCGAATCACCGAGGCCAACACTACGAAGTTCGTTTGGAAAAACGTCATCTGCAGGTTCGGCATCCCTCACTCCATTGTCTCTGATAATGGGCAGCAGTTCGACAACAGGAAGATGCGAGAGTTATGCGACGAACTAGGCATAAAGAAAGACTTCTCGACTCCACATCACCCTCAGGCAAATGGACAGGTCGAAGCAGTAAACAAGACTATCAAGCGCACCCTGAAAAGGAAACTGGATGCCTCAAAAGGCGCCTGGGTTGACGAACTCCCCCACGTCCTCTGGGCCATCAGAACGACTTGCCGGACCGCAACGGGCGAGACCCCATTCTCAATGACCTACGGAGCCGAAGCGATGAGTCCGGTCGAGGTCGGTGTCCCATCACATCGGCGGATACATTTCAATGAGATCAGCAACGATGAGGCGCGCATAAGTGAACTACACCTCCTTGAGGAAAAGAGAGACGCTTCCCAGATGACCTTAGCGAAATATCATCGTAAGATGACCCGCTTTTACAACTCCAAGGTCAGAAACAGGACTCTCCGCTTGGGCGACCTCGTTCTCAAAAGAGTGCTCCAATCTTCGAAACCAATCGGGTCACGAGTTTTTAGCCCGAACTGGGAAGGCCCGTACCGCATTCAGGGAGAATCCCGACCTGGTACTTTCGAGGTCGAAGATATGTCAGGAAGGGTGTTACCTCACAAGTGGAACATCGAGCACTTGAGAAAATACTATCAGTGACAAGAATGTTCCGATTTGATCCTAGATTGTCATAGCTAAATCAGTTGTCCTGATCTGACATTGGTTGTAAAGATTATTAAGTGATGGAATCACCTTTGTAAAGAGGTGTAATTTATCTTCAGTAATGAATTTTCAGTTCCAAACCAGATCAGCCAGGGAATGGTTTCCTCAGTTCTTCAAAAGGTTCATTTGAGCGATTCGATCGTCACTTATTAGCTGATGAACAAACGTTTCCTCGCGTTTTCCCAATTGGTCTGGCCTCAGATTATTAAGAAGTTAAGGTAAGGGGTCACTTCCTACCCACTTAAGTGTTTAGACTTGTGTTCGCTTAAGGAGACCGATTCACAATTGTTAACTGGTCGTTGTCACGAGGCAGTTGGCCTAATGTTTGTCATTCATACAAGTATAAAACAAAAAGAGATACAAAGAAGCAGAAGCAAAAGAACCTTACAGAAATTTAACAAAATTTTCCATTTCATGAAATTGAAGTACATGGAGGGCCGATGCCATTACAAAGGAAACCCTAATCTGTGGGAGGAATTTCAGCACTGGCCGCCTCCTGGGCCTCTGGAACCTCCTCAGTAACCTTGTCAGGCTGACCTCCAATGGGTCCCCCGAACTCTGCCTCTAGTTGAGAGATGTCCAGTGCGGGGTGCACCTCCTTCAGCCGACCCAGTAGGCTTTGGGCACTCCACGAGGCCCAGAAGTTGGCAAAGTCGTCATAAAGGGGGTGGTCCTCGAAGTGATCAATAAAATTTTGAACCGCCACCTCCCCCGCAGACTTTAACTCCTCCCTCAGAGAGGCAATCTCCACTGACTGGGCCTCTGCTTGCTGCTTCAGCTCCGCTTTTTCTCTGTTGGAGGCCTCCAGGGCATCGGTGGCAAGCTTGTGGTGCTCGTTAGCGTGGTCAAGCCGCCGCGCTATAGGTAAATAACTCAGAGAGGGCTTTATACTTGGCACGCACAAAACATATTTACAAAGTCAAACTAAAAGGAAGGCCACTCGCTTAGTATGGGTAGGCTCAGCGCTCGAATGATTGTGGAGGGTCTGCAGGCTTGAATAAGAATCGGTGTAGTTTTTACCAAACTTTGGGGCGCCACCAGAAACTAAGATACCAGGAAAAATGGTATCGCCCAAAGGTAGCAGATTCACTAAGGCCCCAACATCCCTTAAGGTAATAGACATGGGGCCAAGAGGGAAAATAAAGGTGTTATACTCAAAAGACCAAAAACTCAAAACAATTGAAAAGAGTGTTGAATCGAAAGTAGGGGGGCGGATAGAGATTTCCAACAAATCAGAAATCCTAGCGCTATCAAAAAGTACCTTAGTAGGACCATGACCCACAAAGCGAGCATGCCATCTACGAAAAGTTACATCAGATTTAGGTCAAGTGCGAATACCTCTTTCGCGAAGTGGCCCCAGCGGTAGAGAGTTCAGAAATGGAGGACCCTAAGTGCAAGGAAACAGCTGACCCACCGCCGCCTGTTCAACTGCCTCCGCATTGTTGAAGAAAGGACCCAAGTAAAACTCATTACGTCCAACGTCGGCAGGCGCGAGAAAACTTGGGGTTATGTATGGGCGACTCAGAAGTCTCTGAAAATCATCAAAACTAAAGGAATCGCTAGCTTGAGATTGTGAAGCAGCCATTTGAGAAGAAACGAAGCTTTGCAGGGTTACGTAGCAGGGAAGCAAAAGATGAACAGTGAATCGTGAAGGAGACGCAAAAAAATATGAAGCGTGGTTTGATGGCAGTGAAATGGCGTGTTTGGGATTTATAAGGGTTTGCAAAACGACGCACCTTTTCAAGTTATAGAAGGAAACAATGATTGAAATTCTTGGGAATTTCGAATGTTGCTAAAAACACAAAGTGAATATGGCAAAATTTAATAATTATTATTAATTCTGCCATATTGGGGGGTAATTGTTGACACATAAAAATTCAGCTCAAATCGAACAGTTCAAGGAGTGAAGCCTAATTGGAGAATCCCCAAATCAAATAGCCCAAAGAACGAAGCCCAATCGAACAAATCAAGATGAAGGCCCAAGAACATGGTAACGACATCGCCCAAGTTTGCAAGTCGCCCAGGATCTGAGCGAATGGAGTGTCATACAATCGGCCAGAGCTGCTACTCTATTCTCGCCCAAACCTTCAAGTCGCCCAAAATATTAACAAACATAACGCGTCGTGGTTATCAAGAAGTGCAGTTATCAAAGCAGTTATTAAAGCAGCCCTATCACGTTCCACGATTTAAGGAATTCAATCGAAAACGGTTGAACGATGAAGGGTGATGGCAGCAGTTAAAAGACGGTTTTCATGACAAGGTGGCCATTACGAAGAAAGTGGGTAGTTATAGGACGATCAAGCAGTTTTCAAAGTAGTTGATCACAAAGAGATCACCTATGAAGTATAAAAGGGAGAAAGGACATAGAAGCAAAGGACCGAATCCAAAACTCTCGAACAGAGAATATGTAATTTTCATTTCCTTAGTTTTTAGATTTAAACACTTTTCTTTCTGTAACTCGTGTGCTTGCGCCCCTTGGAGGCACATTGTTTTTCATTTCCAATTGTAAAGTTCATCGCCAATAAAAGAATACCCCTTTTTGGGACTTTGTCTCAAAAGGTTTGTCCCTTACACAATCGTCTGACCCTTTTTAATTGTTAGCGACTAACCTGCGCGAAACAGGTGGCACAATATTAAATCAGATTACCACGATTTGTAAATTTTTTATTTATTTTTTATTTTTTGCAAACTCATTTTTCAATCACATATTTTTTAATAAAATAATTTTACAAGTTGATTGGTAACTTTCCACATTTTTAACTATACATTTAATAAAAAGTATCTTTCACAAAATCTGTATTTAAAAAAAAATTATTTTTCCATATTTTTTTGACTTTCACGTAAACTCCAAAAAGGCAAAAATAAAAATGAAGGACTAAAATATTGATGTAACACCAACAATACGAAAACCGGCCAGTTTGGTTGATTTTGACAGTTAAATTGGTGGGTTTAGTTATTAGTGTGTAAGCTGGAATTCAGTCGTTAATTTAGCCCCCGTTTGGAACCTATTTTTTTCAAAATGCATTTTTTTATCTCTTCTTTTCAACCACATATTTTTTATTAAAATAATATTACACGTAAATTAAAAAAATTTCTTTATTTTTCAACCACATACTCCCATTCAAATTATTATTCTAAAATGCATTTTCACATAAAAATGGCTATCAAACACTCCCTTATTAATTACGAAACTTTCGATTATAAGGACTCGTTTGTAGTTTTCACTTTTTTTTTCAGTAGAATTGATTGGTGTGATATGATTTTGACAACATTGATATGATATCAATTTTAAGAGATTGATGATATGCTCGTTTAGAGGTGATCAAAAATGATTTAATGTCCACGACGGACATGAGTTATAATGTTCACAATGGACGTGATTGTTGAAAATTTACTTATCATGCACAACGAAAATGAAACAGATTTCAATTCCCACCAAGAATTTTCTTTGTACTTAAATAGAAATCGTGATAAAAATTTTACATTTCTTTGATTCTGCAAACTCATTTGCTATTCTTTCTTTAATTCTACAAACTCCTTTACTATTCTTTCGCTCCAACAATCTTGTTTTGCCACTCACAGCTGTCTAATTGTCCATCTTCCAATGGAATTCCACACAGAGAACGTGATTGTAGAGAATCAGGGTTTTCTCCTCTTTTGCTGGCAAGAAAAAATTAGAATTCTCTACAAAACTATAAACCCTAGCTACTTATTTATATAAGCCCAAACGAGCTTGGCCTGATCCGATCCAATATTTAATTAACTCATTTAATTAAATCCGATCCATGAATTAATTAATCCGATTAATTAATTCTGGCCTATGAATAAGCAATCCAATTAATTATTTATTTAATACTTGTTAAATTAATTAATTGATAAATCACAATCTTTTAGTTCTCCTTTTTTGTGCGACCCATCAGGTTCCAAATCATGATACCTAACAACATGAATTATTATTTTGATCTAATAAAAATCGATAAATTAAAACTCCCTTTTAATTTATCACCAACTCACGTTCGTCGTCCCAGATTGACATCTAGGAATGTGTCAGAACAATACATGTGACAAAAAATGTCACGTGGTATAACAAAACCAATTTCGTTCGTTTACCGTGAAACTATAATCCATTCGTTAATATGTTATGATCAATTACGAGATATGGAGGTGTGTCAATTTCGATTATCAATCATATCTTTCATTCTACTATTAAATTTATATAAGTCAAAAACTCC
Source organism: Olea europaea var. sylvestris (assembly GCF_002742605.1). Lineage (NCBI taxonomy): Eukaryota > Viridiplantae > Streptophyta > Magnoliopsida > Lamiales > Oleaceae > Olea > Olea europaea. The sequence goes on along the minus strand of NW_019263644.1, from coordinate 65,511 downwards.
TTTTCGACTTTTGAGTGAACATTGGCCAAATATTTTGTTATCGACTTAATTGAATGAAATGCGGATCCTAATCTCTTACTATCTAAGAGTGACGAATTCTCTATTGGTTATTCACAACCTTCATATGATTCTTGAGATATCCGAACGATGTCGTATTAGGGCTCTTGGCAAAGCAACATCCAACACTGTCAAAGCATGACTATCCTCATATAAGACACTATGACGATCTCAAGTTAAAGAACCAATTCCACTTCTGAACGTTAGAGATTAACCACTGACGCTCAGATAGTTATCCATGTGTAATATCTCAGCGATCTCNTTTTTTTTTTTTTCGTTTTTTTTTTTTTTTTGAGGTATCTTTCTATTGGAGAGATTTTTGAACACTTTAATAATCTAAATCATAACTTACATCTAATTTAGAGCATTATTGAAAGGGGCACAAAACGTCTATATCTTTTAATGTTATTATACAAAATTTTTCTTTCATTTTTTTTAGCACTTTCACCATTGTTTTCACATTTCATTGTGAAAATCATCATTATCAATTAATTTTCCAACAAAAAATGTAAAATAATAAATATACCCTCATATTTATAAATAAAACAAAAAAGAAAAGAAAAATTAAAGAACATATTGCAATTAAGCTTCCAAACTTTTTAAAAAAGTGCAATTGAGTTCAAATAAAGGGTAATTAGAAAAAAGGTAGTCTTTCAATACTATTGTACAAAAAGACTATATCTTTTATTTTTTGGCATTTCCACCAATACTTTCATATTTCATGACGAAAATCATTATTTTCATCAATTTTCACAATTAAAAGTTGTAAAATGATGAATAAACACTATTATTCAAATGAAACAAAAATAAAGAACATATCGCAACTATTTTCCTAATTTTTTCAAAATAGTACAAAAGATTTCAAATAAATAATTAAAAATTCTTTAATTTTCTTTTCTTTATTTTTTTTTAAAGAGAATGATATATTCGCTATTATACAACTTTTAGTTGAGAAAATGAATGAAAATGATGATTTTCGTAATAAAATGTCAAAATAAGGATGAAAATGACAAAAATTAAATATGTGAGCATTTTTCAAAATAATATTGAAAGGTAAGAACATTTTGTACTAATTACCCTTTTAATAATTTATTTGGACTCGTTTGTAATTTTTTAAAAAGATTAGGAGTGTGATTACACTTTTTAAAAAAATATATATGAGGATATATCTGTCATTTTACATTTTTTAATTAAGAAATTGGATGAAAATAATGATTTTTTGAAATAATAGGTGAAAGTAAGGACGAAAATGTCAAAACATGAAAGACATGAACGTTTTGTATAATAATATTAAAAAGTAAGAACGTTGTGTTCTAATTACCCCAGTTGAAAATGCTTTATCACAAAGGAGAGGAAATAGATAGGACAGGGAAGGAATGAACAAAGGTGTAGAAGGCAAGTGGGTGAAAATTTTTCTTGAGGGCCGAGCTACAATACCTATATGGATGATCACGGGATTGACACAACACATACACACATATGGAGAGTTGGATTATTTTATTCATGAAGAACCCATGCTGGAGCATGTGAGGGTGCAATCACCCTCGAGGATGACCTCGCAGGTCGTTTGGCTTAAATCAATTTTGTTTTTTTAAAAATAATTGAACTCATTTTTTTTTCTTTTGCTTTTTTTAATAGTCATTGTAATTAGGGTTGGCAGCAGTTCTATTCGGATTCGGTTTGACCAGAACCATCACCGAACTATCAATTTTTTGGTTATACTATAGTCGCACCATAAGCACGTAAGTCGGTTCGATTCATATCTCGATTTGGGTCCTTAATAATCACAAAAATAAATTATTTTTATAAGTCCAACCGTCTAATTAAAAAAAATTATGAAAAAATTCAATGAAAACAAAAATATAATACTAAGCCGATGTAGCAAACAACATTCTAAATGAAAATGCAAAAAATATCCCAATTTTCAAATGTAAAATTCGAATTTAACAAACAATACTATCAACATAAAAATACTAAACAATATCTTTGTCCCTTAGTCTTTGTTCGTCGAACTCGATTCCTATTCAATAACTCAAAAGTTCCAAATTTAATTCATATTCAATCTTCATTCTTCTCTACAACTCTTACTAGCATTCGTCGAAATTTAAAGCTAATCCCTCTATAGTAAATGAAAAACGTAAGTAGAGTAATAATACAACAATACTAATTAATCCAGAATGGTCTTAACTGAAAAGCGTACCTCTTCGTCAATATCCTCATCACCAAATCATACATAAGCTCCGGAGTACAATGGAGTAGAATTTTCTACATACAAAAGAGAGAAGAAATTAGCAATAAAATACTCTCCTACTTGGGGTGGCGATGACGAGTAAAAAAGAATACATTGTGAAGAAAAAAAAATTTGGGGACACGGTGCAGAGACTCGAATAAAGATAGTTGTCGACTAATAACTTGTTGAATTCGATTCTAATTTTCTTTGTAATAAGGTTAGTACTTAGTGGGTAAATTGTAACTGGGTTAGGTTACTTAATGAGTCGGTAATGGGCCATAAATTTTGAGTTAGACAATTTATAATGGAAAGTCCAATTAACCAATTTTATCTTTAATTTTTAACGGATAATCGATTCGGAGCGGGACGACGACGCGAATACCATATCTATCCCGCCCGGAACTGGGTCACTAAAATCAAACACCATATACATCCCATTACACAATCAGTAAATATACCCTCATATTTATAAATAAAACAAAAAAGAAAAGAAAAATTAAAGAACATATTGCAATTAAGCTTCCAAACTTTTTAAAAAAGTGCAATTGAGTTCAAATAAAGGGTAATTAGAAAAAAGGTAGTCTTTCAATACTATTGTACAAAAAGACTATATCTTTTATTTTTTGGCATTTCCACCAATACTTTCATATTTCATGACGAAAATCATTATTTTCATCAATTTTCACAATTAAAAGTTGTAAAATGATGAATAAACACTATTATTCAAATGAAACAAAAATAAAGAACATATCGCAACTATTTTCCTAATTTTTTCAAAATAGTACAAAAGATTTCAAATAAATAATTAAAAATTCTTTAATTTTCTTTTCTTTATTTTTTTTAAAGAGAATGATATATTCGCTATTATACAACTTTTAGTTGAGAAAATGAATGAAAATGATGATTTTCGTAATAAAATGTCAAAATAAGGATGAAAATGACAAAAATTAAATATGTGAGCATTTTTCAAAATAATATTGAAAGGTAAGAACATTTTGTACTAATTACCCTTTTAATAATTTATTTGGACTCGTTTGTAATTTTTTAAAAAGATTAGGAGTGTGATTACACTTTTTAAAAAAATATATATGAGGATATATCTGTCATTTTACATTTTTTAATTAAGAAATTGGATGAAAATAATGATTTTTTGAAATAATAGGTGAAAGTAAGGACGAAAATGTCAAAACATGAAAGACATGAACGTTTTGTATAATAATATTAAAAAGTAAGAACGTTGTGTTCTAATTACCCCAGTTGAAAATGCTTTATCACAAAGGAGAGGAAATAGATAGGACAGGGAAGGAATGAACAAAGGTGTAGAAGGCAAGTGGGTGAAAATTTTTCTTGAGGGCCGAGCTACAATACCTATATGGATGATCACGGGATTGACACAACACATACACACATATGGAGAGTTGGATTATTTTATTCATGAAGAACCCATGCTGGAGCATGTGAGGGTGCAATCACCCTCGAGGATGACCTCGCAGGTCGTTTGGCTTAAATCAATTTTGTTTTTTTAAAAATAATTGAACTCATTTTTTTTTCTTTTGCTTTTTTTAATAGTCATTGTAATTAGGGTTGGCAGCAGTTCTATTCGGGTTCGGTTTGACCAGAACCATCACCGAACTATCAATTTTTTGGTTATACTATAGTCGCACCATAAGCACGTAAGTCGGTTCGATTCATATCTCGATTTGGGTCGTTAATAATCACAAAAATAAATTATTTTTATAAGTCCAACCGTCTAATTAAAAAAAATTATGAAAAAATTCAATGAAAACAAAAATATAATAATAAGCCGATGTAGCAAACAACATTCTAAATGAAAATGCAAACAATATCCCAATTTTCAAATGTAAAATTCGAATTTACCAAACAATACTATCAACATAAAAATACTAAACAATATCTTTGTCCCTTAGTCTTTGTTCGTCGAACTCGATTCCTATTCAATAACTCAAAAGTTCCAAATTTAATTCATATTCAATCTTCATTCTTCTCTACAACTCTTACTAGCATTCGTCGAAATTTAAAGCTAATCCCTCTATAGTAAATGAAAAACGTAAGTAGAGTAATAATACAACAATACTAATTAATCCAGAATGGTCTTAACTGAAAAGCGTACCTCTTCGTCAATATCCTCATCACCAAATCATACATAAGCTCCGGAGTACAATGGAGTAGAATTTTCTACATACAAAAGAGAGAAGAAATTAGCAATAAAATACTCTCCTACTTGGGGTGGCGATGACGAGTAAAAAAGAATACATTGTGAAGAAAAAAAAATTTGGGGACACGGTGCAGAGACTCGAATAAAGATAGTTGTCGACTAATAACTTGTTGAATTCGATTCTAATTTTCTTTGTAATAAGGTTAGTACTTAGTGGGTAAATTGTAACTGGGTTAGGTTACTTAATGAGTCGGTAATGGGCCATAAATTTTGAGTTAGACAATTTATAATGGAAAGTCCAATTAACCAATTTTATCTTTAATTTTTAACGGATAATCGATTCGGAGCGGGACGACGACGCGAATACCATATCTATCCCGCCCGGAACTGGGTCACTAAAATCAAACACCATATACATCCCATTACACAATCAGTTCGATTTTTTCGTCCCATTCGATTCAGTTAATCACGATTTTCGATTTTGACAGGGTAAATTGTAACTGGGTTAGGTTACTTAATGAGTCGGTAATGGGCCATAAATTTTGAGTTAGACAATTTATAATGGAAAGTCCAATTAATCAATTTTATTTTTAATTTTTAACGGATAATCAATTCGGAGCGGGACGACGACGCGAATACCATATCTATCCCGCCCGGAACTGGGTCACTAAAATCAAACACCATATACATCCCATTACACAATCAGTTCGATTTTTTTGTCCCATTCGATTCAGTTAATCACGATTTTCGATTTTGACAATTCGAATTGTCATCCCTAATTGTAATTACAAAATCGCATTTTCAATTGCCACATATTTCTTTTTTAATTGTCACTAAATTTTCAAAAGTCGTTCTCATCAACACGGTACTTCTAACGTTTTATCACGTTAGTCACTTTGTTTCTTTTGAAAAACTAACAATTGTACACAATTAAGGATGAAAATTAGGAAATATTTTAAAATCCAACAACTATTGAAAAATAAAGTTTAAAGTTAACATCACGATTCCCACGAAGAAAAATTCTACTTGTATATAATTATTGCACATAATGATATCCATAATGTGATGTGACAATCATTCGATTGTTGATGTGCAAATATGAAATTTGAATTAAAGATTCAATTCAATGTCACATGTAATTATAGATACCATTATGTAGACAATTATATACATATAACACTCACGTTAGTCACTTTGTTTCTTTTGAAAAACTAACAATTGTACACAATTAAGGATGAAAATTAGGAAATATTTTAAAATCCAATAACTATTGAAAAATAAAGTTTAAAGTTAACATCACGATTCCCACGAAGAAAAATTCTACTTGTATATAATTATTGCACATAATGATATCCATAATGTGATGTGACAATCATTCGATTGTTGATTTGCAAATATGAAATTTGAATTAAAGATTCAATCCAATGTCACATGTAATTATAGATACCATTATGTAGACAATTATATACATATAACAATGACCTTTTTTCCGAAAAAAATTATAAAGTTGTTGAAATAAAGAAAATTAGAAATGAAATTGAATATTGATGAAAATAAAATAATCCTTCCTCAAATTTACAAAATCTTGTCATTTGAAGAGCTAAACGTCATTTTCTCTATATTATAGAAGTTAACTTCTTTTTTAAAATGTTAAATATACCATTCATCTTCAAAAATAAAGAGTGAATTTTAACCTCTCAATATAAAAAGACAAACCCAGAGTAATAACAAATTAAATTAAAAATTATGTAATTTTTATGAACCAGAAAATTATTTGAATGACCTAAAACTATTTTCTTTTATATTAAAATAAATTATGTAATTCAGTATAAAATCTTACAGAGTTAATTATGGAAGATACTATCATTAAGAGATTGATCACTCCAGTAAGCTTGATCAACGGTCCCTGTGAAATCAGACGGACCTTCATCTCGACTCCGAACTCCTCCGCCGCCGGCGATGGTTCCCCAATCTAGAGCAGCAAGTCCGCCGTCACTCAATGGGTTCTCTTCCGCGAATTCAGTCTTATGTACCTTTTGATCCATAATGGCCGAGCTAGGATTCTTTACTAACGAAACTTGCTCTAACGGATCGGACGATGGGGAAATGTCGGCCATGTTGAACCCGAGCATATTCTCCAGGCTCGTGAAGCCTCCGATGTCGCTGAAAATCTGACCGTCCGTTGGTTGATTCGCCACCGGCTGTGAATCAAAGCCAGGTTTTGTAGTCGTAGCCTGTGGATTCAGATTCACATTATAAAAATTCGAATCAGGATAAATGTCAGGTAAATCTACGGCGAAGCTGAAGTTTCCATTGGCTGATGTAGGAGTGGACGCCGCCGTGATGGTAGCGTCCGTGAGACTGGAATTCTTGCTGCTGGAATGCGAATTCGATTTGCGTCCTTTTTTCGGTTTGGACCGCTTGCTCGTCTTCCGGTTGCCGCCACCGACGGGGACATTACGGAGGACGCCGCCTTTGGTCCAGTACCGCCGGCAGCTCTTGCAGAAATGGCGCGGCTGAGATTGGTTATAATTATTGTAGTAACAAAACTTTGTGTCAAGCGAATCACACCGAGGACACTTCAATGCTTGCTGGAACAGGTGCGTCTCCAGCTTCCTGTCCCCTTCGCCGCCTATTGCACCTACATCTTCCATATTTTCCGACGAGTGCTTGCATTTGCCGACTCAGTGAGTGACTCACTCGGTTCAAGAATTTTTAGTACTGAGCACTCTGACAAACATCCACTGAAAATCTTCCACTTCCTAAATAAAAGATATTTCTATCTGAATATTTTATGAACGAAAATGTTCTTATATTAATTGACTATTATGCCCCTAGTACTTGCTAGGCAAATATCAAGGTGAAATTACTAAGAAACCCCTATGAAATTGAAGAATATTTCTCGTGACGGCAGGGTTAGTATGGCAAAATTCATTTAGAAATGACACGTAAATGACCGTACTGTTCTTGGGATAGGACGATTCAAGTTAAGATGTGACACGTGTATGGTTTAGAGAGAGAGAGAGGATTTTAGTGTCTACGGCTGATAGACTTGTCGGCCAATAACTGCATTATTTTTTGAGCTGAATTCTTGATTTTTTTTTGGTTCCAATTGATTCGATTTGGAAAACGAGACGAACTCCAATCATATTTTGGGGAAAAAAAAATTGAATAGTAATTTTTAGTAAATTTGTAATTAAAAAAATAAGAAAAATTTTGAAATTTACGTGTAAATTATTTTATTGTATGAATGTGTAATTAAAAATAAGTATGTAAATTTTTTTTTTAAAAGTATGGTTCTCATAATTAAATAAATGGAAATATTATTAAATTTTTATTTTTATTTTTATTTTATTTTATTGTTTTTGTGATTTTTATTAATTCCCTGTTTGGGCTAACCAAAAAGTTAATAAAAATTCATGTTAAAATTAATATATAATTTTACTCTACACTACACAATGTAGTGGATGGGTATCCAAACGATTATATCTCTTACGCAATTACGAAAACTAATGGATTTTAAGGTCAACATTAAGTCTCAGTTTTGTTCGATTATAATTTACATCTTTAGTAGATTTAAATAAAAAAATAATGAAATATGTATTGAAAAATTGATAAAAGTTATAAATTTTATAAATATGTAATTGAATTTGAGTTTAAGAAAATAAACGTTAGAAAATTGATGCAAACAAGAGCTAAATACAATACCTGAAAAGTATAATTCATTACAATAATCTAAGTAGCATTTTTTTTTTTTGCAAAATATACATTATCTGTTGTTTGTGGGGGATTGTTGGATATTGGTTAAATAAATCGAGAATTGAAAATCGATTAAAGTGACTTCGTATCGACTTCGACCAAATACTCAAAAGCTCGACTCAATCCGTTTAAGCAAAATTGTTTGCCACTTCGCCGCTTCGGCAGCGCCCCTCGTGGGGGGTCGGGGGCAACGCCCCCGAAAGAGAATTTTGATTTCTCTGCATGTATTGAAGGGTATATTTGGCATTTCGAAAACCAATATCGGATGAATGAGAAATTACAAAAAAGGACGAAAATCAGTGAATAGACACCTTTTCATAAAGGTGGTGCATTGTTTGGAAAGGGTGCATGGTTTGGCCCCAACCATTTCGTCCACACCCTTTCATGGTCTATAAATAGGACCCTTTGGGTGTCCTATTCCTCACAGTTTGATATGCAAAACGTCTCTCATCCTCTCTTCTATCCAAAATCAAAATCATTCATTTATTTTGATTTTCTTTCATTTCATCCTTGGAGTACATAAGCCTAAATTTGGTTCGTTGTACTTGTGTTTTGGAGTGCTACAAACACAAGTGTAGCCGTTGTATCTTGGGAGTCGATTGCCGAAATCCGTAGGCACCGTAGCGGGGCAAATTCGACTTAAGGACAAAGAGTCCAACTCTTGCCTCGACTTTGTCCCTATCTTTATACTTATTTTTGGCGTCTCTATTCACAAAATTCTTCCAACATGTGCTCCATTATTTCCTCATTAAAATGAAAAATATGATCGTTATTTATTACATCAAGTTACCATATTTGATTTTTTATCTCTTATATTGGGTCCATAACGACTATATTTTTCATTCTTATTTTTACAATAATGTGGCTAAAACGGGGCTACAATTATGGGCTTCTCAAAATTGAAGAGTGAAAGCGAAGTTTTGGGACCCTAATTTATGAATTGGCTTCCCTACATGAAAGAATTTGTCAACGTAAACATTAAGATTACTCGTGATTTTCAATTGAATTTGAACTAAAATCTTAAGCGGTCTAATGTGTTTTCTCTGTAACACAATCCATGTGAAACTCACAAGTGATTTTAATATTTACATTGACGATTTTGATCAAGTGACATCTAAATTCATAAGTATATCTATATGTCGAATATAGAGCTTTTACTTTTAATGATTGAATACTCGTAACTCGCCTTGGTAAAGTATTAGTCCTTGTTTGACTTCTTTTAAAATTTTAATATATTTTTCTTTATTTTCTTTTTAATCACATATTTTTTGATAAATTAATCTTTTTTTAATCACACAATTTTCCAAAAACTATCATTTTAAAATATATTTTACCTAAAATTCTCATGATAATAATTGTCAAATAGGAGCTTAGTAGAGTCTAGTCCCTCATTTTCCCAATAATTAAACATAGATGACAATAACTAAGGTCATATTGCACATGGAGTGAGTAGGGTAGAGTAGGTAGGGGTGGGGGCCCTAATATAGACCATTTTGTGGTACTTGTCCCTTGAGTGTGCAAATCTTCAACTCGTCTGCAGTGTTATTAAAAGTGGGGGCAATGGAAAAACTTTCGAATATCAAATTTAAGGGTAATTAACAGTAAACGTCCATATTTTTCGAGTTTATTGTGAAAAACGTCCATACCTTTCATTTTTTTGATATTTTTACCCTTATTTTCATATTTCTTTGCGTTGGACGTCCTTTTTACCAATTTTTGTCGTAAAATGACCAAAATACCCTTTTGTTTAAACAAAACAAACAAAAAAGAAAAAGTTGCAACTATGTGCCCAAACTTTCCATATGTGCAAATGAGCCAAAAATTGAAAAAAATCGTCACCTGCTTTCCACACTTCCCCCTATCCACCGCCGGTCTCCACCTCAACCTCAACCACCAGCACCCAACCACCGCCTAAAACACCAGAGCTCCGGCGTTGGCACTCTATGTAGCAGAGTGAAGTGTGTAGTTCATAAAATGTGGAATATTATTGTAAAATTTGTGCTCAATAGTTACATTTTATAATCACTTAGCTGAACATGAAGTTTCACAGAATCCAGTGTCATCCATTCTAAAAATATTATTGCCAGCGACTTGCTTGACACCCAATTAAGATAAAATGCTTCTGGTTCATTCTAGTTATAAAATGGATAAAATGTTTCTGGTTTCAAAGATCCCAAATCCCAGAACTCTTAAATTGAAAATTTATAGAACTTAAACTAATATGTGGATACAAAATTCGAGGAAAAGATTAGGTGTATGTTTATTGTGTATCGAGCGAGGGAGATAGGGAGAGGGGAGGGGGGATTGCATCTGGAATTCATCAAATTCAAAGAAAATCTGCCCTTCTTACCTAAATCAATAGCAAGAAACCCCATTGATCAAGTCTTCACACATCAAATAATAAGCACTAAAAGAAACAGAAAAGGGGAGAATTCCAATTGATAACTGAGAACTTAGGGTGAATTGAATGAGACTGAGTAGACTAGAGGCAGAGAAGAGTGTCCGTATCACCGTCGGCAACCCCATATTTGCGGAGGAAGAAAAGGGCCGCCATAGTGGTGATAAGTAGAATGATTGTTAGTATTTTGTACAGATTTTCCGAAACCCATGTGGAAAAATCAAAATTCTTGGTCTCAGAAAATCGATTTGAAGCTAAAATTGGTCTGCTTCTAGGTTGATTACTTTTGGGTTTTTCACGGTCTTGGAACCCCTTGTTTCTCTACAATTTCTTGTGCGGCTTGGATCTCCGACTCTGAGTTTCAACTTTGGGTTTTTTGAAATTTCGCTGTTGAATTTTAGGTAAATGGACAAAGAGAAGAAAGCATCAAATTCCAGCAACCAGATTATGGTGGAGAGGCCGGCTCCGGTGTTATAGGTCAAAACTTTTAAAAAGAATGTTAGGAAAGGAGGTGACGGGTTTTTTCAATTTTGGGCTCATTTGTACATAAGGAAAGTTTGGGTCTATAGTTGCAATTTTTTCCTTTTGTTTAAATAGAAGGGTATTTTGGTCATTTTATGACAAAAATTGGTAAAAAGGACGTCCAGCGCAAATAAATATGGAAATAGAGGCAAAAATGCCAAAAAATGAAAGATATGGACATTTTCCACAATATTCTCGAAATGTAAGAACGTTTTCTGCCAATTACCCTCAAATTTAACCCTAAATATTTAACTATATATATGCTCACTATATCCTCATAATTGGAATACCAATTTAATTAGTATTTATCATCTGGTTTAGAATTAATTTACAATCTATTAAAAGTGTGGACTAAGGATAAACTTTTGAATACCAATTTTACCCTTATATATTTAGCTATATGTCAATTTTACCTTTATATATTTAATATAGTACCATATAATATAATTTAACTTCATTTAATATCCATTTATATTTATGTAATACTCATTATTTTATAGTGAAGTTCTTAAAATTTTACGTTAATCAAATTAAGTTTAATTACTTCAATTGTATTATTTATTTAATTAATTTACTACTTAAAATCGAAGCTCACACATATAGTTGTAATTTTATTATAATTGTATAATATAATATATTAAAATTGTATTATTATAATGGTATATTAATTACAATATAAAATAATATTTATTATAGTTTTAATATAATTATTTATGTAGACGAGCTTTGATTTTAAGTTATTAAAATTGATTTAATTAATATAAAATTATGAGTACTCCAACATGAAAAATAAACTCTATACTTAAAAGGAAACTACATGAAGTTAAATTGTAACTAATCTATCATTAATGTCACCTTTAATATATTATAATATTATCTCATAAGTACATGTACATATATTATAGTATTTATTATTTATAAATGTATGTTTCACTTTAAATCAACGTTCATCTACTTATATATTTATAATATATATAAAAATAATATATGGAGATAGATGAGAAACGTTCAATTTATCATTTTGTCCTTATATAACATTGTCAACATTTTCATTCAAAGATTATAAATTGCACATTTAATTAATAAAATATATAATATAACTATTTAAGTACAAAAGACAATAAATTGAAAAGAAAAATTGCTTAAATGTGATCAATAGTTTGGGAAGAAAAGAATCGAAGATTGATGAAATTATCCATCAATTTTTAAAACCTTATTCATTAATCTTAATAATTAAGAGTTACTCAACGTTCCCATATTTGTATCCATCTCACTAGATACAAGCATCTCAATTACATATTTTTCACTAAAACCAACTTTTTAAGTATAAAAATTAGTATTACGTGTTCTAAATAATAACTAATATAGTATTGGGAATTTTATTCTTATTACATGTTCATTTTCGTATAAGCGAAAAAATTGATGGTAATCCAATTACTTATTAAATATAAAGATATGAAGAAAAGAAAAAGATTTTTATCTCGATAAATTTAAAGGGGGGATTATTATTCCTCCATTTGTATTAATCCCATTGAAATGAAAAACGCTTTTGTTTTAAGATTTTTCACTTCTATATCTATTTTGAATGTAACTTTGGTTTTTAATATAAAATAAATGCTATGGATTAATATGACGAGCATGATTAGTAGGTAATTTTTTGTTTCTAAATGTGTTTAGATAATATACATTTTTGTTTTACTTTTTAAGGTAAAAAGTTTATGTTACAGATAAAATGAGTAATTTTTTGTTTTGAAAATTATTTATGTATCTTTAGTTTACTTATAAGTAAACATTTTAAACTTAGTCATATGTATATCTCTTAGTTTGATTCTTCTTTATATCCATTTGTACCAAAAGCTAATCGATGCCACTATAATGATTGAAAATAGGGGTCCAACAAATGCTAACATAAACTAAGAAGTAGACAAAACATTGCATTTTAGTTTATTTCACATTTTTACATTATGTAAGTATTTTCATAAACTTTTAATTTATCAATCACCTTACTTCAAAAATATTACGGATATCATTTATTTCGTATATAAGACGTGCAACGCTCGTGCTTACTACTAGTATTTATAATTGTACAAAAATAGCTTATGTCCTCTTTGAATTTAATGGTATATGTCTTTTGGGAGGCCCAATCCTTGATGTATTCCCATAGACTTCAACCCCTTAGATTGGAAAAGATATGGAGATTGAAAAATTTCCTTGGTTTGGTCTTGCATAATAATGGAAGTCACTGTCTTAAGCCACAAACTTCGTCTCCATGTACCACATTAAGGCCCATTTGGTTGGAGTGTTGACATGAGCTTCGATTTGGTCCCCCATCTTGAATCTCTAACTGCCTTGGCGGTGGGGGTGGGGGTGGGGTGTCAATTTACACTAACCCAAGACCATGTAGGAAAGTACGATTACGAAAGGAGACCCTACCATTAAATGTGACTCCAATCGTACTATTGTTCGAGCCTAAAAATTGATTAAAAATATCTTTCAATGTTGTTTTGTACGTCTGAAAGATCTAATTATAAGGAACACTTTAAAGTGACTCTTGATAAATTGTTAACTAGCTTAAAAGGCATATTGCTTTTGATTGTTAATGAACTTTTATTATCTAGATCCTATTATAAGTTTAATATATACCTTTTGTAATAGACAATTCATACTTGTATGGTTGCTGAAATAATTCTTATCAACTGGTACTAGTTTAATTTATTGAAATGTAAGCTCTAATATTTTCATAAACTTTCCTTTGGAATGTAACTTGTGCTCTCATTATCACTTTTAAAATATTTCAAATAGATAATAAATTTCACTTTTATTTTGAAAGGATGAGATTTTGTTTTGGGAATTTTGCAGCAGAGGTCTTAATTGAAAAATGTGCCTTGCTGTCCCTAACATTATTTTCTCAAAACATCAAAACTTTTAATAAATGTACGCTCAAAAGGACTTCAAACGATTTTTGTCTAATGTATTGTTAGTCGACCAAAATTTCATACCCAAACCCATGGGTATGGATGGTGAAAACGGGGGAATAATTCACCTTGGTGGTGGCAGTGGTGGTTGTGATTGCGATTGCGATTGCGATATTTGGCTGGATCGGTGGAGGAGATAGTAGAGGTCCTTTGGTCACATATTTGGTGGTACATTTTTTTTTTTTTTTATAGATTTGAGACCTCTGTTGCAAATATTCCCTTTATCTTCTACAACGATTTTTTAAAAGAAATTGAATTTACAAGTACTTTGCAGTTCGCTCATCTTCTTATGATTTTATTAGATGTTAGAATTCTTGATGTTCCATTCATTAGTGGTAGTTCTTTTTGAAGAATATTCACGACGTAATATATTTTTAAATTAATAACAACGTCGACACAAGATTTTTTGCTTTTATCTATTCTTCACATGTATTGATATCTTTTCTTGAAGATAATTAGTTGGGATAATACTAGTTTTACAAACAACGGACAAGTTTTTGTCTTGTTTACCATCACTCAATCCTTCATACGACCTCTTTTAATTGTTGCATCCCAGCCTCAATTTTGACATTTATTGTAAACTTCTCCTATGTATTCATTAACTAATAAATAAATAATACAGTCTTCAACATATTCTTTTGTGATGTAGCTTTGTGAAAAAAAATCAAATCTATAGGATTTGATATACTTGAGAAGTTTGTATCAACGTTGAAGGCGTATATTGCATCTTGAGGTTTCTCTTAGAAGATGAATCTTGTTGGGACGAGACGCCTGAACCCTCACACGGATATTGATATTTTCGTATACCTTCAACAACTTATAATGAAGAAACCTGAAAAATGTGATGTGCTAAGAATGGATGTCCTATTACACAATGTTAATATAGTTCTATATGTCAATAAAATGATTGCATAAATAGTATTGCGTACAATATCTTTCCAAATGAAAGATTTGATGATTTAAAAACTAAATTCATGTCATAGGCTATAAAATTCTATATCGATTATCGAATGTAAATATCTTGGATTTATAGTATGTCCATTTTTGGTACAAATTCTTTAAAATACATTTTTCATCAAATTTATTTTTAATTATATATTCTGTTAGTAAAATAATTATATTTTAATCTTAATTTTTTACTACTTTTTAATCATACATTATCTAAAAAAATTATTTTTCACAAAATTTATTCTAAAAAATTTTGCATCAAACAGGCATACAGTATTTGGGCAAAATTCACTGCCAAACACACTAGCTATATCGTGAACAAATTTATCAGTTTCAAACCTTTTACGCGTCAATACTTTGTTTTTCTGATGAATTTTTTGGTCCGTCAAAGTATGTTTTATAAGTTGGGCCAAAATTCTAGGTGTGTCCCTTTCTTTTTTTTTTTTTTTCTTTCTTTTTTTTATTAATTAAAGCAAGGCTAATGGTATCTACAATAAATTTTTGATTTTTTAATGGGTAAATTATATTCACCATAGTTTAATTATAATGAAGGTCACCATCTTTGACTCATTTTTGCACTCATGTCTCCACCCTTTTCGCTGTATTTTCCAACGTTTTATCAATGTCTTATCATAAATGTCAAAAAATCTATTCCTTTTAAATAAGCAAGATAAACAACAATGTTTTCAATGCTATAGGATCGCCACTATTCATCCTAAAGATTCAACAACGCAAGAAAAGACACCCCGTCGCTCAAGGCCAAAATCATCCAGAATCACAAATTTTGCCCAAAACTGTAAACGAACATCCCAAAGGGTCTTGTTTCGCGCGGGTTAGTCGCTAACAATTAAAAAAGGATCAGACGATTGTGTAAAGGACAAATCTCTTGAGACAAAGTCCCAAAAAGGGGCGTTTTTATTGACGATGACTTTACAATTGAAAAATAAAAATAGAATACCTCCAAGG
>NW_019263644.1:22809-44631 GCF_002742605.1 Olea europaea var. sylvestris | reverse complement strand
TTGCCCCGCCAAGATACGGCTCCGAATTTTCCTTGCCCGACCCAACTCAACGAAAAGAATCCTCACAGCCTACACATAGTATGAGCAGCAGCAGCAATCTCAAAAAGCTTTATCAAACAAAGAGCTGCTTAAAACCCCCATAACCGGTACTCATAAACTCCCAAGCAGGCTTATGTTTTGCTAAAACTTCAGTGACCATTGGTGAAATTTTCCCCGAATATATACGCTCAGAAACCCGAGTATAAAAGGGCAGTTAGATTTTGTGGATAGTGAAATCACAGGCAAATAGAGAGGGATAACCACCCTTAGAAATTTCCATCTCTCTGTTTTGCCTCCTTCATCCGTCGGGATTTTTGCAATGGAAGCCTAATTGTAATAGAGACCTAAATATATAGGGAGGAACGAGGTTGGGTGAGAGTTCAGTTTTAACATTTCGAATAGCGAGTCAACGCTGATATTTTAGACCAATGGAGACATATTGTTTATAATTTAGAGCTTGGAAGAATATTTTAAAAAAGGTAATTGGCAAAAAACGTCATTACCTTTCGAAATTATTGTGTAAAACGTTCATACTTTTTATTTTTTGATATTTTTACCTCTATTTTCACATTTTTTTGCGTTAGACGTCTTTTTTTTACCAATTTTTATCGTAAAATGACTAAAATACCCTTCTGTTTAAACAAAACAAACAAAAAAGAAAAAGTTGCAACTATGTGCCCAAACTTTCCATATGTGCAAATGAGCCAAAAATTGAAAAAAAATCGTCACCTTCTTTCCACACTTCCCCCTATCCACTGTAGACCTCCACCTCAATCACCACGGCCTAAAACACCAGAGCTCTGGCGTTGGCACTCTATTTAGTAGAGTGAAGTGTGTAGTTCATAAAATGTGGAATATTATTGTAAAATTTGTGCTCAATAGTTACATTTTATAATCACTTAGCTGAACATGAAGTTTCACAGAATCCAGTGTCATCCATTCTAAAAATATTATTGCCAGCGACTTGCTTGACACCCAATTAAGATAAAATGCTTCTGGTTCATTCTAGTTATAAAATGGATAAAATGTTTCTGGTTTCAAAGATCCCAAATCCCAGAACTCTTAAATTGAAAATTTATAGAACTTAAACTAATATGTGGATACAAAATTCGAGGAAAAGATTAGGTGTATGTTTATTGTGTATCGAGCGAGGGAGATAGGGAGAGGGGAGGGGGGATTGCATCTGGAATTCATCAAATTCAAAGAAAATCTGCCCTTCTTACCTAAATCAATAGCAAGAAACCCCATTGATCAAGTCTTCACACATCAAATAATAAGCACTAAAAGAAACAGAAAAGGGGAGAATTCCAATTGATAACTGAGAACTTAGGGTGAATTGAATGAGACTGAGTAGACTAGAGGCAGAGAAGAGTGTCCGTATCACCGTCGGCAACCCCATATTTGCGGAGGAAGAAAAGGGCCGCCATAGTGGTGATAAGTAGAATGATTGTTAGTATTTTGTACAGATTTTCCGAAACCCATGTGGAAAAATCAAAATTCTTGGTCTCAGAAAATCGATTTGAAGCTAAAATTGGTCTGCTTCTAGGTTGATTACTTTTGGGTTTTTCACGGTCTTGGAACCCCTTGTTTCTCTACAATTTCTTGTGCGGCTTGGATCTCCGACTCTGAGTTTCAACTTTGGGTTTTTTGAAATTTCGCTGTTGAATTTTAGGTAAATGGACAAAGAGAAGAAAGCATCAAATTCCAGCAACCAGATTATGGTGGAGAGGCCGGCTCCGGTGTTATAGGTCAAAACTTTTAAAAAGAATGTTAGGAAAGGAGGTGACGGGTTTTTTCAATTTTGGGCTCATTTGTACATAAGGAAAGTTTGGGTCTATAGTTGCAATTTTTTCCTTTTGTTTAAATAGAAGGGTATTTTGGTCATTTTATGACAAAAATTGGTAAAAAGGACGTCCAGCGCAAATAAATATGGAAATAGAGGCAAAAATGCCAAAAAATGAAAGATATGGACATTTTCCACAATATTCTCGAAATGTAAGAACGTTTTCTGCCAATTACCCTCAAATTTAACCCTAAATATTTAACTATATATATGCTCACTATATCCTCATAATTGGAATACCAATTTAATTAGTATTTATCATCTGGTTTAGAATTAATTTACAATCTATTAAAAGTGTGGACTAAGGATAAACTTTTGAATACCAATTTTACCCTTATATATTTAGCTATATGTCAATTTTACCTTTATATATTTAATATAGTACCATATAATATAATTTAACTTCATTTAATATCCATTTATATTTATGTAATACTCATTATTTTATAGTGAAGTTCTTAAAATTTTACGTTAATCAAATTAAGTTTAATTACTTCAATTGTATTATTTATTTAATTAATTTACTACTTAAAATCGAAGCTCACACATATAGTTGTAATTTTATTATAATTGTATAATATAATATATTAAAATTGTATTATTATAATGGTATATTAATTACAATATAAAATAATATTTATTATAGTTTTAATATAATTATTTATGTAGACGAGCTTTGATTTTAAGTTATTAAAATTGATTTAATTAATATAAAATTATGAGTACTCCAACATGAAAAATAAACTCTATACTTAAAAGGAAACTACATGAAGTTAAATTGTAACTAATCTATCATTAATGTCACCTTTAATATATTATAATATTATCTCATAAGTACATGTACATATATTATAGTATTTATTATTTATAAATGTATGTTTCACTTTAAATCAACGTTCATCTACTTATATATTTATAATATATATAAAAATAATATATGGAGATAGATGAGAAACGTTCAATTTATCATTTTGTCCTTATATAACATTGTCAACATTTTCATTCAAAGATTATAAATTGCACATTTAATTAATAAAATATATAATATAACTATTTAAGTACAAAAGACAATAAATTGAAAAGAAAAATTGCTTAAATGTGATCAATAGTTTGGGAAGAAAAGAATCGAAGATTGATGAAATTATCCATCAATTTTTAAAACCTTATTCATTAATCTTAATAATTAAGAGTTACTCAACGTTCCCATATTTGTATCCATCTCACTAGATACAAGCATCTCAATTACATATTTTTCACTAAAACCAACTTTTTAAGTATAAAAATTAGTATTACGTGTTCTAAATAATAACTAATATAGTATTGGGAATTTTATTCTTATTACATGTTCATTTTCGTATAAGCGAAAAAATTGATGGTAATCCAATTACTTATTAAATATAAAGATATGAAGAAAAGAAAAAGATTTTTATCTCGATAAATTTAAAGGGGGGATTATTATTCCTCCATTTGTATTAATCCCATTGAAATGAAAAACGCTTTTGTTTTAAGATTTTTCACTTCTATATCTATTTTGAATGTAACTTTGGTTTTTAATATAAAATAAATGCTATGGATTAATATGACGAGCATGATTAGTAGGTAATTTTTTGTTTCTAAATGTGTTTAGATAATATACATTTTTGTTTTACTTTTTAAGGTAAAAAGTTTATGTTACAGATAAAATGAGTAATTTTTTGTTTTGAAAATTATTTATGTATCTTTAGTTTACTTATAAGTAAACATTTTAAACTTAGTCATATGTATATCTCTTAGTTTGATTCTTCTTTATATCCATTTGTACCAAAAGCTAATCGATGCCACTATAATGATTGAAAATAGGGGTCCAACAAATGCTAACATAAACTAAGAAGTAGACAAAACATTGCATTTTAGTTTATTTCACATTTTTACATTATGTAAGTATTTTCATAAACTTTTAATTTATCAATCACCTTACTTCAAAAATATTACGGATATCATTTATTTCGTATATAAGACGTGCAACGCTCGTGCTTACTACTAGTATTTATAATTGTACAAAAATAGCTTATGTCCTCTTTGAATTTAATGGTATATGTCTTTTGGGAGGCCCAATCCTTGATGTATTCCCATAGACTTCAACCCCTTAGATTGGAAAAGATATGGAGATTGAAAAATTTCCTTGGTTTGGTCTTGCATAATAATGGAAGTCACTGTCTTAAGCCACAAACTTCGTCTCCATGTACCACATTAAGGCCCATTTGGTTGGAGTGTTGACATGAGCTTCGATTTGGTCCCCCATCTTGAATCTCTAACTGCCTTGGCGGTGGGGGTGGGGGTGGGGTGTCAATTTACACTAACCCAAGACCATGTAGGAAAGTACGATTACGAAAGGAGACCCTACCATTAAATGTGACTCCAATCGTACTATTGTTCGAGCCTAAAAATTGATTAAAAATATCTTTCAATGTTGTTTTGTACGTCTGAAAGATCTAATTATAAGGAACACTTTAAAGTGACTCTTGATAAATTGTTAACTAGCTTAAAAGGCATATTGCTTTTGATTGTTAATGAACTTTTATTATCTAGATCCTATTATAAGTTTAATATATACCTTTTGTAATAGACAATTCATACTTGTATGGTTGCTGAAATAATTCTTATCAACTGGTACTAGTTTAATTTATTGAAATGTAAGCTCTAATATTTTCATAAACTTTCCTTTGGAATGTAACTTGTGCTCTCATTATCACTTTTAAAATATTTCAAATAGATAATAAATTTCACTTTTATTTTGAAAGGATGAGATTTTGTTTTGGGAATTTTGCAGCAGAGGTCTTAATTGAAAAATGTGCCTCGCTGTCCCTAACATTATTTTCTCAAAACATCAAAACTTTTAATAAATGTACGCTCAAAAGGACTTCAAACGATTTTTATCTAATGTATTGTTAGTCGACCAAAATTTCATACCCAAACCCATGGGTATGGATGGTGAAAACGGGGGAATAATTCACCTTGGTGGTGGCAGTGGTGGTTGTGATTGTGATTGCGATAGTTGGCTGGATCGGTGGAGGAGATAGTAGAGATCCTCTAGTCACATATTTGGTAGTACATTTTTTTTTTATAGATTTGAGACCTCTGTTGCAAATATTCCCTTTATCTTCTACAACGATTTTTTAAAAGAAATTGAATTTATAAGTACTTTGCAGCTTGCTCATCTTCTTATGATTTTATCAGATGTTAGAATTCTTGATGTTCCATTCATTAGTGGTAGTTCTTTTTGAAGAATATTCACGACATAATATATTTCTAAATTAATAACGATGTCGACACAAGAATTTTTGCTTTTATCTATTCTTTACATGTATTGATATGTTTTCTTGAAGATAATTGTTAGGATAATACTAGTTTTACAAACAACCGACAAGTTTTTGTCTTGTTTACCATCACTTAATCCTTCATACGACCTATTTTAATTGTTGCATCCCAGCCTCAATTTTGACATTTATGGTAAACTTCTCCTATGTATTCATTAACTAATAAATAAATAATATAGTCTTCAACATATTCTTTTGTGATGTAGATTTGTGAAAAAAAATCAAATCTATAGGATTTGATATACTTGAGAAGTTTGTATCAACGTTGAAGGCGTATATTGCATCTTGAGGTTTCTCTTAGAAGACGAATCTTGTTGGGACGAGACGCCTGAACCCTCACACGGATATTGATATTTTCGTATACCTTCAACAACTTATAATGAAGAAACCTGAAAAATGTGATGTGCTAAGAATGGATGTCCTATTACACAATGTTAATATAGTTCTATATGTCAATAAAATGATTGCATAAATAGTATTGCGTACAATATCTTTCCAAATGAAAGATTTGATGATTTAAAAACTAAATTCATGTCATAGGCTATAAAATTCTATATCGATTATCGAATGTAAATATCTTGGATTTATAGTATGTCCATTTTTGGTACAAATTCTTTAAAATACATTTTTCATCAAATTTATTTTTAATTATATATTCTGTTAGTAAAATAATTATATTTTAATCTTAATTTTTTACTACTTTTTAATCATACATTATCTAAAAAAATTATTTTTCACAAAATTTATTCTAAAAAATTTTGCATCAAACAGGCATACAGTATTTGGGCAAAATTCACTGCCAAACACACTAGCTATATCGTGAACAAATTTATCAGTTTCAAACCTTTTACGCGTCAATACTTTGTTTTTCTGATGAATTTTTTGGTCCGTCAAAGTATGTTTTATAAGTTGGGCCAAAATTCTAGGTGTGTCCCTTTCTTTTTTTTTTTTTTTCTTTCTTTTTTTTATTAATTAAAGCAAGGCTAATGGTATCTACAATAAATTTTTGATTTTTTAATGGGTAAATTATATTCACCATAGTTTAATTATAATGAAGGTCACCATCTTTGACTCATTTTTGCACTCATGTCTCCACCCTTTTCGCTGTATTTTCCAACGTTTTATCAATGTCTTATCATAAATGTCAAAAAATCTATTCCTTTTAAATAAGCAAGATAAACAACAATGTTTTCAATGCTATAGGATCGCCACTATTCATCCTAAAGATTCAACAACGCAAGAAAAGACACCCCGTCGCTCAAGGCCAAAATCATCCAGAATCACAAATTTTGCCCAAAACTGTAAACGAACATCCCAAAGGGTCTTGTTTCGCGCGGGTTAGTCGCTAACAATTATAAAGGGATCAGACGATTGTGTAAGGGACAAATCTCTTGAGACAAAGTCCCAAAAAGGGGCGTTTTTATTGACGATGACTTTACAATTGAAAAATAAAAATAGAATACCTCCAAGGAGCGCAAACACACGAGTTACTGTAAAAAAAGTGTTTAAATCTAAACTAAGAAATTGAAAGATACATATTCCCTGTTTGAGAGTGTTTGATTCGGGGTCCTCTACTCTATGTCTTTTTTTCCTTTTATATTCCCTGGATGATCTTTTCGTGATCAACCGCTTAAAAACTGCTTGATCGCTCTATAACTGCCCACTTTCCTTGTAGTGGCCAACTTGTCATGAAACTGTCTTCTCTAACTGCTACCATTACTTTTGTCGTTCAACCGTTTTCAGTTGAATTCTTTGAATCGTGGAACGTGATAGGACTACCCAATAACTGTTTTATTAACTGCACTTTTTGGGTAACCATAACATCTTATGTTTGCTAAGATGTTGGGCGACTCGAATGTTTGGACGAGAGCGGGGTCACAGCTCTGGGCGACTGCATGTCAATTCATTCTCTCAAATCTTGGGCGACTTGCAACGTTGGGCGATGGTATTACCGCATTCATGGGCGTCCCTATTTGGGCCTTTATCTTGCATTGCCTGATTGGGTCATTCTTTTGGGCTATTTGATTTTTGGGGATTTTCCAATTGGGCTTCATTTCTTGGGCTATTCGAGTTGGGCTGAACTTTTTGTGTGTCAACAATTACCCCACAATATGGTAGAATTAATATCAATTATTAATTTTTTGCCATATTCACTTTGTGTTTCCCAGCAACATTTGAAATTTTCAAGAATTTCAATCATTGTTTTCTTCCATAGCCTGAAAAGGTGCGACGTTTGCAAACCCTTATAACCCCCAAATACGCTATTTCATTGCACCACTAAATCACGCCTCATTTTTTCGCGCCTCTCTCGCAATATTATTGTTCATCTCCTTGCTTCTCTGCCACGTAACTCTGAAAAACTCTATTTCGTCCCTAATGGCTGCTTCACAATCCCAGTCTGGTGACTCCTTCAGTTTCGAAGAATTTCAAAAACTCCTTACTCGGCCATATATAACTCCAAACTTCCTTGCACCGGCCAATGTCGACCTCAATGAGTTCTATCTATATCCTTTATTCAACAATGCCTCTGTTTCTAAATTCTTTGCCGCTGGGGCCACTTCGCGAAAGAGGTATTCGCACTTGGCCTAAATCTGATGTCGTTTTTCGTAGATGGCATGCTTGCCTTGTGGACCATGGTCCTACTAAGGCAATTTTTGATAATGCTAGGATTTCTGATTTGTTAGAAATCTCTCTTCAACCCTCTATTTTTGACCCAGTACTTTTTCCAATCGCTTTAAGTTTTTGTTCTTCTGAGTATAATACTTTTATTTTTCCTCTTAATCCCATGTCCATTACCTTAAGGGATGTTGGGGCCCTAGTAAATCTGTCACCTTTGGGCGATACCATTTTCCCTGGTATTTTAATTTCTGGTGTCACCTCAAAATTTGGTAAAGGTCTCACCGAGTCTTATTCAAGCCTGCAAACCCTTCATAACCACTCGAGCGCTGAGCCTTCCCATATTGAGCGAGTGGCCTTTCTTCTGATTTGGCTTTGTAAATACATTTTGTGTGTGCCAAGCATAAAGCCCTCCCTTAGCTATTTACCCATAGCGCACGAATTGGCGCGTGGTAGGCCTCTGAATTTATGTTCGTTCTTTTTAGCTGCCCTCTATAGAGGCATGACTTCTCTTCAATCCCAATTAAAGAATGGTGCATCTCCCACTGGCAGTGGGCCTCTTTGGTTCGCTCAAATGTGGTTGAGAGTCTATTTTCCATCGCTCGGTGCTCCATCTTTTTCCAGTCCTTCTGCTAGCTGCTATGGGCTAGCCATTGAGCCCCTGACTCATGTAAATATGTCCAGAATGGACACTTTTTCATTCTTTTATACTTTGGATTCAATCCCTTCCTTCTTTCATTTTCCTCCCTTTTTGACTCCAGATTATGTGCAACTCCCATCCACTCTGGATAGTGCGAACACTTTCCTGTTTGTTTGGATTCAGTTTTTGACTGGGAGGGAGTTGTTCCATGATATTTTGACTGGGACCAATGCCAAGGCTGGGGTAGAGATATATGCTCCCCAATTTTTTTCTCACCAACTTGGTTTTGGCCAAACTTGGCCCGTTCCCCCTTGCTATTCAAGAAATTTGATAGACCGCTTCCACACCATTAATAAGACAGAGGCAGAGGCTATAAATGCTCAAAATCTTCTTTTGATGAGCAACTTTTCATTAGCCCCCTTCAATTCTAGCCGTGCCATCCATCCCCTTTTTGAACGACTCTGGCCGTCAGTGAAACGCAAATTGTTTGCGACTGATGCCAATCGTGCTTTCCATTCACTAGACTAGCCAAACATTTCTTCCACCTCTCCTGTTTTGGTCACTCTTGTGTCCATTAGGAGTCCCTCTTCTTCTGCTCGTGCTAAACGATCTGCCCGTCCATCGACTTCTCTTCCTGCCAAGCCCACTGCAGCTAAAAGTGCCTCAAGCCGCAAACGGCCAGCCTCAGCGTCCCCCATTTTGGAGGATGATGCTGATGATGATGATGATGATACCCTTCTCATTGTCAGGAGGAAGGTAATTAAATCAGTTTACTCATAAGCATACCTTTCCGTACTTGAGACTTTTCCATGTGCTGATAGTTTATTTGGACCTTTCAGAAAAGTTCAAC
Organism: Olea europaea var. sylvestris; assembly: GCF_002742605.1. Lineage (NCBI taxonomy): Eukaryota > Viridiplantae > Streptophyta > Magnoliopsida > Lamiales > Oleaceae > Olea > Olea europaea. The sequence continues at coordinate 35,287 of NW_019263644.1, read as the reverse complement.
CTCCCCCCTTGAAAGCTTTGGTGTTGGCAGCTCCTGCTCCATCATCCTCTGCTGGGGCTACTTCGTTCAACCCAGCTGGTGAAAGGACTACGCTTAAAGAGAAATCTTCAGTCCCAGAATCTTCATCACAACCAATAGACGAGCCACCTTCTTCCCAGGGCGTTGACCCCCCAAATGTCGAAGCAGAAGGTAATTCGTTTTTTGACGCTTTACCTTTGCTTGTGCTATTGGTGTTGACTTGTTGTCTTTTGAGTTCTGCAGATGTTTCCATGAGTCTGCCCGTTGTGGCAAGGTCCTCTCGCTTAGTCAAGGGGAAGTCCTCACTAATGGTAGAGCCACATGTGGCAGATTTGGCTGGGGATATGCCATCTTCCAAGATTGCTTATTAGGTAATCTTTGCTTCACCTTTACCTCCGCTTTGTTTAGTGTAGTGGAAACCTTCAATATTGGCGATTTTCTTTGCAGGATGCTGATAAAATTGTGCGTTCCATTCAAGACTTGTTCACTTCCTGGGGGCAAGTCAAAACATCTCACCTTGCTTCAGCCAGTTGTCCTACTGCTTTTTCAGAGGACGATATGAAGTTCCTCAAGCAGACGATATTTGAGTATGTGTCCTTCATGGATATGGACATCGGTAAGGCTAGTGCTGCCAGGCATAAGGATAAGCTTGAGCATTTGAATGCGAAATTGGAGCAAGCACTGACACTTCCGTTGCTCAATCTTTCTGCTGATTTTAAAGCGACGTTGAAAGTTATCCATTTCGAGGTCCTCTCTCCTTGCTAGCCAAGAATGTTGAACTGAAGGCCAAAAGTACTCAATATCTTCACGCCGTATCTAAAAAAGAGTCTTTGCTACTGGAGATCAACGAAGCTGAGGACGAATTGAAAGAAATCTCTTTCGAAATCATGATTGAAGACTCTTTGATGATTAGTTTGGCTGCTCAGATGAAGGAGCTTCAAGCCAAGATGGACGACTGCAAGACGAGAATGGTTGCTAAAAAGCGTAATGCCTCCCAAGGAATTGAGCGAACTAAGTCTTTGGTCGAGCAGTACAAGAAGTTGGAAGTTGATGATGATGTTGTGGCTGAATTGAACATCACTTCTTCTCGGCAGAACGAGGACTGGGGGAAACTTAGGGAAAGAATTCGTTTGGTATGGAGTGAGTTGTAATTAAGACATATAATGCCTTAACTTTTTCTTTTTATAATTTCGTATTGACTTTCTCTTTGTAACCTTGTACTGATATAACAGCAGCCATCATTGTTAATGAATAACTATTTTAGCCTCTTGTGTATTTATTGACGTTCATTTTTTTAAATCGTCAATCGCTCAGGCATTTAACTGCTTTATACTAAAATTTTTGCACATTTTTTCTTGATATTTCTGCCTGACTTTGGGCCACTTAATCCCATTTATTAGACACGAATATGGCTGCTCATATTCTGTCTTTTCACCTTCACCCCTTATAAATGCACATCATATTCTGTCTTTTCACCTTCACCTCCTTACAAGTGCACGTATACTTCATACTTTCCATCTTCATTTCCATTTTCTTCTTCAAAAAACCAATTTGCTGCCATTCTTGGCATTTTTGACAATCAATCAAAAGCTTTCGTTTTCCATGAAAATGGATCATCTAATCCGCCCACTTTGCCATCTTTCTTGATGTCACCTTTGGTATGGGAGATGTAGGAAATATTCTTTGGCTAGCAGCAAAGTTCTTCCCATCGTCTCCATTCCTACAAGGAGTTCAATGATGGAAGACAATTTTTTGAGGTGCTTGGAGGCCACCTTGTTTGTTAAGAGTGCTTCTCAGCCTCCTTGCCTATCGTTGCAGCGATGTATTTAGGAAGGCGATGTGAGGGCGCTTCATCTTCCTTTCTGCTTGCTGAGAGTGCTTTTCGACCTCTCTACTTGCCTTTGCAGCAGTGCAATCAGGACGGCGATCAAGGCCAGTACACCCTCTTATTCGACGATCGACCGGGAGATTAGTTTGCTCTTAATCGTAGTTTATAGAGCATTTTGTATCTTGTATTTCGCAGTTTTGTAATGAACATTTGATAATAAAGGAATTTATTTGAACGTATTTCGCTCTGACCCTTTTTACTCTACGATAGTTCAATGCGATTTGGTTACGCTTTTATTTGTTCACTTTCCCACAAGGAAGGAACATATTTTTTCAAATATTTGCCATTAATAAACCTCATGTGCTTGGTGCCGTCTAAATCTTCTAAATGATAGGCTCCATTAGGCAATACATTATTCACTTTATATGGTCTTTCCCAATTGGGCAACCGTTTGCCATACTTTGGATCTTTGCTATCCAAAGGGAGTATTGTCTTCCAAACTAGTTCGCCCATGCTGAACGACTTGGCTATAAATTTTTTATTATAAAATTTAGCCATTCTTCGTTTTTGAACTTGCAATCTATCTAGGACGTCTAACTTTAATTCGTCCAACTCTAATAAGTTTTGAACCAGTGATTCAGTAAACTTATCATTACTTAACTTATGTTGTAAACACACTCTGATCGATTGCATGTTAATTTCCATAGGCAAAACGGCCTCCTGTCCATAAGTAAGTTGGAAAGGAGTAATTTTGGTATTTGATCGAGGCGACATCCTATAAGCACATAAGGCTTTGTTCAGACATTCGTGCCAATTTCTGGCATTTTCATCTATCATTTTCCTTATAATATTTTTTAGAATCTTATTAGAAGATTCTGCTTGCCCGTTGGATTGAGCGTAATATGGTGTGGAATTTACTAATTTAACTCCAAACTCGCTCAAGAATTTATTCACTTGATCCCTATTTAAAGATGTACCATGATCTACCATCAAAGTTTGTGGAATTCCAAATCTATAAATGATGTGATCACGGATAAATTCTATGACATTCTTCTGGGTGATCTCCTTTAAAGGTACCGCCTTTACCCACTTAGTGAAATAATCGGTTGCAACTATAACAAAAGTATGTTGCTTGGACGATGGGGGATAAATCTTCCCTATCAGGTCTATCGCTCAACCCTTGAACGGTCAAGGTTTAATAATAGGTGCCATCTCTCGTGCTGGCGCCATTTATATTGGACCATGCTTTTGGCATACTAAACAACTCTTTGCATACTGAACGCATGATTCTTCCATCTTTGGCCAAAAATATCCACTCCTAATAATTAACTATCTCATCCTTTGGCCAGCTTGATGAGCTCCACATATCCCTTTGTGCACTTCGGCCATGATCGTCCTGACTTCTTGCAAACTTACACATTTTAGCATTATACCATCAAAGCATTTCTTGAACAACTCTTCATCTATCAGTGCATAGTTTAGCAAACGCAACTTCATTTTTCTACTATCTCTTTTATTAGATTCTTTAAGGAACTCCTTAATTTCTGCGCTCCAATCCATTGCATCTCTATCTTGTATGCAATGAAGTTCAATCCTTCTCGCCCTTCTTTGGATCACGGGCAATATTGTTCCATATTCACAAGTAGACTTCTAATTTAAAACCTTTGAGTACCCTGAGGCCATCTAGGCCAACTCAATGCCACGTCATTGTATATCCTATTAACGTATCGAAGTTCTACTTGGTCGAATTCTTCTAATAACTCTTGGGCTATTTCATATTGACTTATGATGGAATCACTTTGGCATTTAAAATCACCAATCAGTTGGTGAATTACCAATTGAGAATCGCCTCTAATGTTTACATTTTTTACCCCCATATCTATCATTAGTTCCAGGCCCACGATTAAGGCTTCATATTCGGCCTGATTGTTGGTGCACATCCTATCCAAAGTGAATGCGAACTTGTAACAATCCTAATCGATTCATCAATGCTACTCCTACTCCTGCACCTTTAGAGGTTTTTGACCCGTCAAAATATAACACCCAAGGTTTTAGCTCGAATGAATTGATTTCTGATTCAATTTCTTCAGGCATGTCAAGGCATGGATGATCGGCTAGAAAGTTAGCCAAAGCCTGATTTTTGACTGCCTTTTGGGGTATGTATTGTATTTTGAATTCTGATAAAGCTAATGTCCAAAAGCCTACCCTTTGGTGTAAAATAGGGCTAGAGAACATATACTTAATTAAATTTACTCTAAAAATCAAATAAACGGTTATGGGCCGTAAATAAGCCCTTAATTTTGTACATGTGAAATACAATGCAAGACATAATTTTTCGATAGCAGAGTAATTATATCCACATTTTGTTAACCGTCTACTCAAGTAGTAAATCACCCTCTCTTCACCAAATTGGTCTTCTTGTGCGACCATTCCAGCTATTGTTTCTTTTTCAGCCGATACATACACTTTCATTGGCCGTCCTTGGATTGGTGACACCAACACTGGTGGACTTGATAAATATGTCTTCAGGCTTTCAAAAGCCTTTTGATGTTCTTCTTTCCAGACGAATTCGTCCTGATTTTTCAACTTTAAAAGTGGCGAAAAGATTTTAGTTCACCTTGCACAGTTAGAAATAAAGCGTCTTAAAAAGTTTACTTGGCCTAGAAATCTTTGCAATTCTTTTTTGTTGCTAGGTGGTTTGACGACCTTCCCTTTATTTTTATCAAGTTCAATCCATCTTTTGTGTACCAAGAAATCAAGAAAATTTCCTGCATTAACACCAAATGCACATTTCAAAGGATTCAACTTTAGCTTATATTGCTTCATTCGCTCAAATGAACATCTTAACTGTTCGAAATGGTCCTCTTCTTTAATGGATTTGAACACTATATCGTCTACATACACTTCAACAAACTTGTCTATCATATTATAAAAAATTAAATTCATTGCCCTTTGATAAGTTGCTCCTGCATTTTTCAGGCCGAAAGGCATGACTACCCATTCGAAACATCCTAGAGACCTAGGGCATCTAAAGGCAGTTTTGTGTATATCTTCCTCAGCTATATAAATTTTATTGTATCCTGAATACTCATCCATGAAAGAATACATGACATGTCCGGCAGTTGACTCTACTAAAGAATCTACCGTGGGCATTGGATACTCATCTTTGGATGTGGCTATGTTTAAATTCCTAAAATATATGCACACCCTTAGTTTACCATTCTTTTTTAGTACTAGCATGATATTGGACAACCATTCGACATACCTGGCTGTTCTAATAAAACTTGCTTTTAATAATCGCTCTATCTCTTTCTTAATCTCAGGGAGTATATTAGGAGCAAAACGTCTAGGAGGTTGCCTATGAGGTTTGAAATTAGACTTAGTTGGTAATCTATGTTCCACCAAGTCTCTATCTAAACCAGGCATTTGTTCATATTTCCAAGCAAAAAAATCTTTATACTCCTTTAACAAAGTGACTAATTTATCACTAACCTCTTGATCGAGCATCTGGCTGATAAATGTTGGACGATCTTCTCCTTCATTTCCAATATTTACTTTAATCAGAGGGTCTTGTGCTTGAGCGTATCCAGGCTTGATGATCCGCATTACTTTATCGTCCAGCTCCTTTGTAAGCATTTCTTCTTCTAAACAATCCACCTTGTTGACTTCTCGGCCAATACTTTGTTCCAATTCGAATATTGCTAATTTGTCTTTCAGTGCTTTCAGGGCTGCCTCTTCTTTCGTCTTGTCCTTGTATTCTTTATTGAAAGCCATTAATTTGGCTTTGAAGGCCTGAATATCGGCGATTTGCTTTTGTAGCTTAGAACTCATTCAAGACTCCATAATTATTCTTTTGCCAATTACTGGCTCTTCTAGGGCCACTATATTTGGCCTCATCTGTCTGAACATTTCAGTGAGTGCGTCCACTGAAAATGGCTCTTCGCTCTGCGCGACAATTTGAATTTCTTCCCCATCTTGTACTACCCTGACAGGTCCATAGTTTCCTTCATATATGAACTTTTTCACTGAGTTTGCTTCTGCGACAAAAGGCCTATGATCGACCTGCACCACCTCTGCTTCACCCTTGTTATTCTAAAAAACCAGGCATTGATGGAGCGATGAGGGTATACAGCGACTTCCATGTATCCAATCTCTTCCTAGTAACACATTGTAACTAGTAGGACCATCTATCATAAAAAAGACTGTGGTCCTAGTAGTTGTACCTATAGTTATGTCCAATGGCATAACTCCCTTAGCTGCAGTTGCTCCTCCATTGAAACTTGTAAGGATGACTTCTGTTGGAATTATATCCCCTTCTGTCTTTGCAAAATTCCTCATCATCCTAGATGGAATGGTGTTTATAGCTGCTCCATTATCGACAAGCACTTTTGCCACAGGTATGCCGTTAACTAGAGCTTTAACGTACAACGGCATCAAGTGTTTAGTCAATTTCATGGCTGACAGTTTAAAAATAACCTTTTCGGTAGCTTCTATTTCTACTTCTTGCTTGTCCTCTGTTGGGTTATCCTTTTGTGATAAGTCAACATGCAGCATATCGCACTGAGCCTCTGTCTCCTGAATTCCCTTTTTACTGTTTTCTGATGCTTCCTCTTCAGTTACCCAACCTGTGGGAGGAGGCATTATTCTTGGAGGCGATCCATACTTTTCAGAACAAGACACTCTCTTTTTCCTTTTGGGCGTCCCGTACAGCACGTAAAAATTGAAAGAACGCCCAGATGGTTCTCCCAATAAGTCTACTTCACGAACTCCCTCTTGATGTAGTTACTTCAACAGAGTATTGTGCGATACTCCTCTTCTTCTCCTTTCTGCTTCCAGATCAATTTCTTCTTCAATGTCTGTCATACCATCATCTTCTACACTATTGTAGGCCTCTCTAGAAGTCTGGCCTTCTTTATATTCCAATACGCATGCTTCTCCTTCGTTATCCTCTCTTTCTTCTTCTTTTTTCTCTTTATTCTTGAACTCATTGGCTAGTAAACAGTTATTAGCTACAATAGGAGGTAACGTGCCGAACTGAATAGTAAGGGGCTGATCTGGATCTTCTCCATCCTTTCTGTCTTGCTCAAACTTCGATCTCCCAGAAGAAGTTTCTGACAACTCTTTCATTGATTTATCTGTACCGGTCTCTTCACTATCATTGATAACATTTTGATTGGATACCTCGAGTAGTTTAGGCGCTTTAGGACGTGGCACTCCCTGTTGTTACCTTATCATTCATCCATAATTTCGTTGGAAACGCCTTTGTTGGGTTTTAGTCATCTCGTCGAAGGGTATTGCCTTTCCTGCATTATACTGGAATGAATGCCATACATTTGGTCGGCGAGGCTGCGGCCTGAATGTTCTCCCATTATCTACTGGCCTAAACTGCATCTCAAAAGGCGGTCCCTTGTAGAATGATGTACCTCGCCCTCTACCAGCTAAGCATTTGGGAGGAGAGTAGGGCGATAGGGATGCTGCCATATCCATGGCTTCTCCGTATTCTCACTCACTTCTCTTTTACATCTTGCACACAAGACGTCTTCATCCTTCTTTGGCTCATTCCCTTTAATACGTTCAAAGACACTGGGATGTGGTCCAGGCTCTTTTTCTCCATCATCTATAACCAATTTGAATTTTGACAACTTGTTTTTGAAACCAAACCTCACCATATTCACTCCAAGTGGCTGTGGAAAAGGATTTTCATCCACTACCATCTTCTTCTTATCATCGAACGTAATTCGTCCTGATTCAATAGCATCCTGTAACACATGACGAAAAATCAAGCAATTGTTAGTCAAATGTGACCATGCATTATGCCACTTACAATATTTTTTACCCTTAATTTGTTCAGGGTTTGGCAATTCATGCTTATCGCTCAGCTTTATCTGTTTATCCTTATACAATTTATCAAATATAAGGTCAGCTTTGGTTACATTGAATGAGAACGTCCTAGCTTTTACGTTTTCATCTTTCATAGGCTCATCCTTACCCGATGGTCTAGGCTTAGCTATTATAGGACAAGTATACGTGTCTCTTTTGATTAATTCGGCCAAACACATTTCCGTCTAATCGTATGACTCGTTATTGATGGTATGAACTTCAAAATTTGGGTCTCTATAATAAGTCCCCTTACTAGAATTTTTTATCTGCTCTTCTTCTCTTATCAATCGTTCATACCTAATCACGTTCGCACTCAATTGGAAAAGGTCAGGAAATTCCTTGTCTTGGAATTTCTTTTTTTAAATCAAAGCTCAAACAACCTTGAGCGATTTTAACAAACTCTTTTTCGGACAGAGGTAGAAAACATTTACTTCTTGCTGTCTTGAACCTCTGGAGGAAACCTTCTGCCCATTCGTTTGGCATTTGACGTAGGTTCGGCAAATCGGTCAAAGTAACTTCAGACTCAGTCTTATAAAACTGAGCGTGGAATAATTGTTTCAATTGTTGCCATGTTTGAACAGAATTCGCTGGCAAATTGATGAACCAGGAGAAAGCTACTCCTGTTAATGAACTAGGGAAAAACCTCATCTTATGATAATCAGTTACGTCACCATTTTGCAGTGTGAATCGTCCTATGTGTTCTAGAGTAGACACCTCCCCTAAACCGGTAAATAGTGAGAATTCTAGCACTTTATACCCTCTAGGCCGTGGATATGCTTGGTCTATCCAATCAGGATATGGTTTTGTGTAGGTCGGCCTAATGACAGGCGTACCCCAAAAGCCATCTGATCCTGTACGATTTTCATAATCTGATTCCTCAACATGACGTTGGGGTCATATGGAATCCCTACAGGTTGGTTGATCGGTTGATTTACTTGAGGCTTGATATTTTGTCCTTGATTAGGAATAAAAATACCATGATTTGGGCTATTGTTACCATTAGCCTGAACATTTATTCCCTCATTAACACGTGGGGTATTCTGTCCGTTATTTAGGACATTATCTCTTACATTTGGATTACCCTCCAAGTTAGGCATACCACTACCATTATTCTGATTTGGCATTACACCATCCCCTTGGTTTGAAGTAGAGGGACCGAAATGTGGTTCTACCCCTTGACTTAGATTTAGGATTGGGGGATTATGTCCCACAATTGTCCTAGTTTGAAAATGGTTTGCAAGAGGCATAACTGGTTGACAAATTTGGCCTACTAACTTATTCATTATTTCATTCAAAGTATTCAGTTGTTTGGCCATGTTATCATAATGTGCATTCCCATTCTCGGTAAATCTTTCCATATTATGAATATTTCAAAAATTTACCTGTTCAACGACATCTTGTGTGAGTTCTTCAAATAGTGCACGCATAGTTCGAGGACTCAACTTTGCCATTGATTCGTAACGACTGTTACTGCTCTGATTCTGTCCATCTGTTTGTGGAGAGCTATGCTGCTCCTCATATCTCTCGATCACAGACTGGACTTCTCCTTGACTTGCTGCTTCCTTATCGGATCTCTGAGGCATATTGTTTCATCTTTTGTATCTTCAACACCAAACACCACTGTCCCACTAGGCGTACCAAATTGTTTCGCGCGGGTTAGTCGCTAACAATTAAAAATGGATCAGATGATTGTGTAAGGGACAAACCTCTTGAGACAAAGCCCCAAAAAGGGGCGTTTTTATTGGCGATGACTTTACAATTGGAAAATAAAAACAGAATGCCTCCAAAGGGCGCAAGCACACGAGTGACTGTAAAAGAAGTGTTTAAATCTAAACTAAGAAATTGAAAGTTACATATTCTCTGTTTGAGAGTGTTTGATTCGGGGTCCTCTGCTCTATGTCTTTTCTTTCTTTTATATTCCTTGGATGATCTCTTCGTGATCAACCGCTTAAAAACTGCTTGATCGCTCTATAACTGCCCACTTTACTTGTAGTAGCCAACTTGTCATGAAACTGCCTTCTCTAACTGCTACCATTACTTTTGTCGTTCAACCATTTTCAATTGAATTCCTTGAATTGTGGAACGTGATAGGACTACCTAATAACTGCTTTACTAACTGCACTTTTTGGATAACCATAAAATCTTATGTTTGCTAAGATGCTGGGCGACTCGAATGTTTGGACGAGAGCGGGGTCACAGCTCTGGGCGACTGCATGGCAATTCATTCGCTCAAATCTTGGGCGACTTGCAACCTTGGTCGATGGTATTACCGCATTCATGGGCGTCCCTATTTGGGCCTTTATCTTGCATTGCCTGATTGGGTCGTTCTTTTGGGCTATTTAATTTTGGGGATCTTCCAATTGGGCTTCATTCCTTGGGCTATTCGAGTTGGGCTGAACTTTTTGTGTGTCAACAGGTCTGTAAAGCCTCCAAGAACAATTTGTATTTTTTGGACAATTGATGGAAATCCAACCACGTGCCTTCATTGTCAGCGTGCGTTGTTGTCACAAGCCATAGCCTTCCCTCATGCGTCGGCTTGTAAATGTGCCTCGACTTGTTGAGCATCGCTATGGTCTTGATTTCTCCAATTTGCCTTTGAATTGGCTATAAAACATAAACATGTCTGATTAGATTGCCTTTTTCGAACAGTATTTTTGGATAGCTTCTTAGTCCTTTTTTTTTTTCCAGATTTTTGCACAGAAATTTCACAATATTTGTACAATCTAGTGCTTTGATACCAATCGTCACAGAAGAATGCTTCAAGATCTTTGATTTGGTTGAATGCAGGCTCAAATAAACCAACCAATATCAAACCACACTTAATCGAAGGCTCAAACCCACAACTTTGTTAAATCAATTGTTAGAATCAATAGATGTAATAATCTCTTCTCATAAATCATAGCACGTGTTCAACAAAGTGGAGAGAAATCATACTCCTAATAGCTTGTGATTGATTTTCCATGAATTATTTAGGGTTCCTGCAAGTGAAAATTTCATTTTATGGAGATAAACAATCTCAACCCCCTTTTTCTTTTTGTTGTGCCTGTATACCATAGAGAGAGAGAGAGAGAGAGAGAGAGGGCAAAAACAAATAGCACTAAATGGGCTAGTTCTATTTTAAGTGGGGTGAGAGTAGGGGTCTCCATATGTGTGCATTAAAATGGCCCATCCCATTATGAGCCCAGTAGTTCGTAGCGCCTAAGCATTGACTTGTTGTCTTGAAACTCGTCTTTAGCTTGTTTGTTCACTTTAGCACTATTTTTACATCACCTCTCTTAACATTTAAAACAACACAAGTAAACAAATAAAAAACATTCTATCCTAATAAAATTTGACAAATAATCAAGTTAAAATTGTGTATAACTCGTGAGTGAAAATATGCTCATCACATTCATAAACTTTGGTTGCTACACCAAGGGCTATAATACAGTTACGTTCCATTTTGCCAAACTTGATTCCACCAAAGTGCTTTCGATCTCCCATTCACTGACGAATAAGATGTTGGTCAGACATTGTGAACGAAAATGCATAGTAATCATATTTGTAAATAGTTCTTTCTCGAAGCGTTGCTCCGCCATATTGTTGATGATTTGAAACTCATATTTTATCAAATAATGCCATAAAAATTAATTTCTGATCAAGATGAGGAGTGATTTGAGTTTTGTTGAGTTAACTCGGAGATAAATGCAATAGCCTTGGAACCTAGAGTAACAAATCATTGCCAAAATGGAACTGTATAATTCGTACACGGATGGAATTGCAGATTTATATTTCTCTAACATTTGACTGAAATTCGACGGGGAGACAAATGCATCGAAAGGACTCTACATATCTGCCTAAATATTTTGTGAAAATTACAGAGGATGTCAAATTTTTCCAACACATTTACAAAAATGTCACTTTTTTTTTACATTACAAATATGTTATTTTTAAACATATTTGCCCCTTTAGGTAATTTGAAATGCCCTACAGATCCCAATTAATTGAGAATTGACTAGTGAAGAGATTGTACAATCTAATGTTAGACTGAAAAATAAAAATACCTACCAAAACCCAAGAACACGTTTCCTAAAGAAGAAAAATATCTATCATTCCCCTTAAGGGTTAATCTTCTCCCCTTAACCCTAACTCCCTAACTCTCTCACTGTCTATCTCGTTTCTCTGATTTGAAATCCATAGCATCGTCGTCGACCGCTTTTCTACTGTCCAGCGCCGACGAAGTCCACAAAACTACAACAATCCCGTGCTGTCGTCTGTGGTGAAAGAGCAGGGCCGGCCCTGTCATAAGGCCATCGCTTAGGGCCTCAATTTTTTTAGGGCTTGGTGAGAAAAATCTGGCCATATCAGTCACAATCCGCCTAATGCTTAAACAAACCTATGGGTTTTAGTTAGAAATAGAGGGAGAGAAGCGTTGATTTATACTCCCCAGTTTCGCCAACCACCACAGCCACTGGAGGGTTCCAAGAAGGAAGAGATCGCCGCCGCCGCCACCACACCTGCCACTGGAGGATGCCAACACGAAAGAAAATAGGTTGTTAAAGAAGGAAAAAAGAAGAAGAGAAGGTTTGTTACTTTTCCATTTTCTTCAATAGTTTGCTTAGGATACTGATTTGTGCCGTCAATAAATCCAAATAGATGTTCCCTTTATTTTCTATTTGGGTACTTGAATTTCTAGGGTCTATCCATTTAAAAATAATAAATTTCCTTGAAAATTGCTCATTTTTTCTTTTGATTTACACAAATTATAGGTTT